>NW_018408726.1:1480892-1515895 GCF_002113885.1 Mizuhopecten yessoensis
TCTTTTTGAAAAGAAACCTTTCATAATAAGAAAACGAAGGTCTCCCTTCTATTTTGTATGAGAAATTGTTATGTATAGGGTCGAAAAGTAAGATAAAACTTGATAGAAAATACATAGAAAAGGATTTTCAAGATTGATCAAATGTTCTTTAGAAATGTTTGAATTCCACATTCCAATTATTCCACTCACCGAGTATACTGAGTCACAATACGACTGTAACCTTATTTAAATGGTACTAAGTTTGCATAATGGCTTGGTTGTGTAACAAGATGAGCCCGCAATAAAACATTACTTATAAGGATTCTGGTGAAATTCTGGAGTCCAAGACAAACGAGGCAATATAATGGAAATTCGGAAAGATTGTAATAGAGAAGCGTGATTAGCTAGTATTTCGTCTTTCGAAAAATTGGAAAGTGAATTGGTAGGGTAACCTTGGTTATCAAGCTTGCTAAGTGCTAGCCTACCTCCGACTCCCAGGGATCGGAAAATTCGCCACAGCTATATTCCGGAAATGCCAACCGCAATGATGATACAAATTATACGAGTCTGGGGTGGCATTTTTACCGAAAGCTGATATAAACCCCCAAAACGTGTAAAATTACTCTGAACACCTTAGTTTAGGTCAAATTATTAACTGTGTCCCCGTGCTCCGACTGATACCATATGCCACATCCGGGTAGGATAGGGCATGGCAATGTAAGATTGGCACCTTATTTTGAGTAGTCTCAGAATATGAGACAGTTTCACTGGGAGGGGAATCCTCTGATTGGGTCTCTGAACCACAAACTTTATCACAGCTGGGTGTGGTCTTACCATTGTTTAATGTCAGCTTAAAAGTTGTAGACTCTTTTGCACTTATGCACAAGGTCTTTTTTTAATGTGTGAAAATAAGAGATTTTCCATATTTTGTCCTAAACATGTACAAAACATCTGAATATAACACAATCTTTCATTTTAAGGAAAAATACCTATTCAATTTTTCAATTTTATGAATTAACGCTGACTGAAAATAAAAACTCGACAAAATAATGTGTAGGCACCGTGTCTACTCGAGCCTAAGGCAACTACGCTACTGCACACGCAATCGGCCCAGTCCCCACCCCACTAACCGTCTGTTGTAACCGTACTATTTAGATAGCGACTTACTAGCTACAAAATATAGGGGAAATTGAAATCTAGAAGTGCCTGGTGCAACCTGACCGTATTTTCAAAGTGTGCATTAATGTCTAAGACATGTAAAAACATTTTGACGACCGAAAAAGGAGAGAAAACCCAATGATATCTACACTGTAAGTGTTGTCGTTCCCTAGAAGCGCTCCAACTCTGAGTTTCTATGCCTAATCTGTAACGGAAGAGATCGGGGGATCCCTGTCCTATGCCTGACGTTCTTAGATTTCATAATGTTTTCCTGTTCATAGGATTTCAGAAAGCAATATTTCTTATTTGTTTGAAGTAGTCTATTGGCTAATGCCGTATACTGTTCTTGTCTTGTCAAGGACATTTTGTTTGAATTGAGGGTAAGTAACCGTTGTACTCGCGAGGTCCTTTTTTTAAAGGCACTTTTTATACCTCGATACCCTTAATTTTTATAAGGTTTTAGAATGTGTATAAACACCGGATAAAAGGTGTTGCTGTTATTTACTGGTGCCGGTGTATAGGTTTATTTTTAACCGAAAGTATACCGACTCGCCCCTGTGGATCGAGGAGTCAAACTCCATGAGGTTACAAAAGTTCGGCAAAATCCTCGCGAATAGGTAACGGTTCATAAAATTCTTGCGCATAACTGTGATTTGTTGTAAAGACAACATAAAAAAATTAAACCAATCAGGAAAACCGATAAGTAAACAAGACAATACAAGATGTTTGTGACAAACTGGCACTCGTTCATATTAACAATGTTTTAAAATTTACGCGGTTAAGAAATAGTTCTTTTTCTGGCATTAGCCAATGAAAATACGCGGAAGCGGAAGTAAATGGTACAGTAGTATAAAAGCACGAGCGCGTTCAAATATCTCAAAACGAAGGCTCATAACGGAAAGGTGGTTGACGCAAGATAAAAAAAGACAGTCAAGATGAGGGAAATTGTACATATGCAGGCTGGTCAGTGTGGTAACCAAATAGGTGCCAAGGTAAGTTACCAAACAAATAATATAATCAAGGAAAGATTGATTCATGAACGTTACTGTAACGATTGTCAGTTGAATAAAACTAAATGATTTTAATAAGTCCCAACAAAATATTGGGTGTAGGTATCTGTCTATATATAAATGACATCAACCGTGCATGTTCATCAACTAATCACATAGGCATTGCCAGTGATTTCAAAACTTTGTATAGAAGTAGATTAATATATATATAATATTTGCAATCTGAACATTAAAACCATCATCAATATCGGGTTATTATTTTGTGATATTTATATAGATCCCCTAAAACATGGCCATATCGTCCTCTATTAATATAAAAATGTCATTTTATCTCGTGTGATCAGTTTGTTAGATCTGTTCTGAAATGCCATTGAATTTCTGTTTATCATCACACAAAAGCAACAGATATTTAAGATCAGTTAATTGATCTGTCAAGTAATCGGAAGAATGGCTTGTAAAATCCTGTAGATATATATTGAGGCAAATTATGGGAAGTTTGAAACAGGTGATCAGACACTTTACATTAGGGATGTCATGATATGCCAAGAGTGTTATCACAATATCTTGCAATACAGAATGAATATATTGCGATACATATCCAGTGTTTTATTTATCTGTGAGTCATGATTCAAATACTCATTTCTTTTCCTTTTGACTTGATGAATTTTTTAAAATTCATTAATTTTACATAGAGTGACTTGCTGCTTTTCAGAACTTGTCGGAAAATGACTCGCTTTGTGAAAAGTGTAGATAAAACATGTCCCGATATGTTGTCATAGGAAAGATGTGCTCAATTTTATAACAAGTTATAAGAATGTTATCAAACTTCTTCATATATGATATGGATCACATAGATTTCATGTCCCTGCAGGTAGGGCATAAGAATTGTACCTGCTGCCCCCATTACATGATCATAAGAGGCGACTAAATTTGGGATTTTATCTTTTCTCTTCTTTCTAAACAATTTTCTTCTTCCTAATGTCTCGAGGCTTGACAATGCCTCACTTTTGGCCTTTAGTTGAGTGTTCACCCCTGTGAGGAAGACTTTGGGTTCAGACATACCAGAGTCTGTAAAAATGGTAGTTTCTGTAAAAATGGTAGTTTCTACTCCTGCTTAACCCTTTGCCACATGCAAGCGCCTCTGGACGCCTTTACCCCTTGCCACATGTAAGCGCTTCCCGACGGCTCTACATTATCTCAATGTAAGCGCTTCTCGACGCCGCTACGTTATCTCAATGCAAGCGCCTCTCGACGCCATGCCGTTTCGGTAAACTTAGACATGGAAAATTCCGTGATTGAGAGCGACACCTATCTGGAAATCACCTATACTATTTTTAGCAGATATCAATGCATCGACCAATCAGATTTGTACACGTCATTCCTACAAATAGTTTAGAATAAATTAACCTAGAAACTGCGAGTCATGAGTGTAGAAAAGTGTCACAACAACGAGCCAAGATGGCGACTGTTGCAGCGATAATACGTGACATCTTTGATGATGATGATGATGATGTAGAGTTTGATGGTTTCGGCCCTGAGGACATTGAGTCAGACATAGATCTGAACGATGTTTTGAATGAAATGTCATCCGATTCTGAGTCAGAAATTGACGATGTAGAAGATGAACAGCGACCGGGTGTACTGCCGCCATTAGGTAATGTTGACGAATGGTCTCGAGATTTTTCACCGATCATTGTTAATGATTTTGTAAGAGAAACGGGGCCAATACTTCCAGAAATATTTTTGATGTTCACACTGCAAGTCCCATTGATTATTTTTATCTTTTCTTCAATGAGAATCAGTTCTCCAACATAGCCAGACACACAAACAACTACGCTCGCTGGCGTTTGGAAAACGAAAACAGATTTGACCCAAAATGGTCGGATACAAATTCCAATGAAATAAAAGCGTTTATCGGCATAAATGTACTGATGGGTATACAATATATGCCAGAAACGGACATGTATTGGTCAAGTGATGATTACCTTGGAAATATTGGTGTGAAAAATGTCATGCCTTGCAATAGATTTCAAAAAATTACACAGTATTTTCATGTGTCAGATAGAGAAAATGAACCAGCTCGTGGACACAGAAATTATGATAAACTGTACAAAGTGAGAGAGTCAATTGACCATGTCTCAAAAACCTTCCTGGATAGATACAGACATTCATGTAACATTTCTGTTGATGAAGCAATGGTCAAGTACACTGGTCGATTGTCATTTCGCCAATACATGCCCGCAAAACGTATCAAACGCGGTATAAAGATTTGGATGCGTTGTGATGCAGAAACAGCTTACCTCTCTCGCTTTCAGATTTACTTGGGGGGAAAAAGGAGGGTGGTGTGGAGCATGGCCTTGGATATAATGTGGTCACAGGTTTATGTGACGACATACATTTCCATAATCATCATGTTTACTTTGACAATTATTTTACTGGAGTGAAATTATTGGAGGATCTATGTGATCATGGAGTATATGCATGTGGCACTTGTCGATCCAATCGTTCTGGGTTTCCAAAAGAGTTCAGGAAACCGGGGAAAATGAACAGGGGTGATTACAAAGTGTTGCAAAAGGGTCAGTCAAATTTAGTAGCCACAGTTTGGAAGGACAAAAAACCTGTCTTCAACTTGTCTACACTTAGTGATCCTGAAGGGGAAGGTAGGGCAACGCGTCGAGCTGGTGCTAATGTCCTGGATCTTCCGCAGCCTCCGACCGTGTTGTCGTACAACAAATATATGGGTGGCGTTGACCGGCATGACCAGTTGAGAATGGCATATGATGTTGGCCGGGCATCAAAGAGATGGTGGCGATATATCTTTTGGTTCTTGGTCAATTGTGCTATTGTAAACTCATTTATTGTTTACAAAATGGTGTCACAGCGTCGGACCAGAAGGAAGAGATATCGCCACCTTGACTTCAGGAATGAGCTAGTTAGGGACCTGATAGGAGGTTACACAACCCGCAAACGCCAATCACAACAAATGGATCACCCAGGCATCGTCCTACAAGAAAATGTAGGCGGCCACATTAACTCCCGTCTCCCCGGCCCTAAACGCAGATGTCGTTATCATCTGACTGCCCACAAACAAAGAAAAGAAACTGTTTATGGATGTTCAGTATGTGGTGTTCACCTCTGTAAAGATGGATGCCACAATCAGTTTCATATTCAGTAACATTCAAATTCATATTCAGACAACTGTGCCACAATCGGTTTCATGTTTATTGAGAACTGAACTTGGATTTTGTTCATATTGTTACCCATGATGACTTTCAGTTGATGAAAGTGATCTTGACATTCAATTATAAGTTACAGTTACTGTTTTAGATGTTATATATTGGTCTGCCTAGTGCCTACTACTAGCTACTATAGTAGTTAGTGTAGTTCAGTATCATTAATTCATGGTATGGAGATACACTTGTGTGTTACCTCGGATAACATTCGCAACATTGATATAGGCCTAAATATAAATTGTATCTTGAATCTTCTAGTGAGAAGTTTGGAAAGTTAGTTTGTTGTTTCATTTGGAAGTGATAATATCACAATGACATTGTTGAGTCATTTCATATATTCATTAATTAAAACATCAATCAAATTGAAACATTTTGAAATTTGTCTATTCTGTACACATACAGCTGATTTCATGGTTATGTGTTGATGTTTTTATGAGGAAAATAGCACTGAATTAAAATTTAAGAAATTCTAAACATAATTGTAACTTACTTAAAATGCCTAAAACAACTATTTAACCTTCAAAATTAAGTTTAGAAAAACAAAACAAAACAAAGCTCAATCTCTTAAAAACTGCCATTGAGATGGTGTATACACATTTCAGTCAGCACAACAATGTTGCATTGCAACAATGTCTCTTTGCACCATCAGTACAGAGTGCTCATGTGTATTGGTTTGCATGTGGCAAAGGGATATCACTCAGCAACAGGAGTGGGATGACTGGTTGGCCCGTGGTCAGTATAATGTGACAGGGTGGGGTGTCCTGCTGGGTGTCTTCGGCAGTATCTTGCACACTGGGGAGGCCGTCCTTAAATTACAATAGCTGTTGATAGGACGTGAAACAATACTCTAAACATAGATTTCAAGAATAGTAATTCCCAGCACTATTAACCCTTAGGCTGCTACAGACGGCATATGCTGTTATGATAAGTCGGGTCGTCGGTGCTACCCACCGCATATGCCGTTTCTCGGTCTGTAGGTTTTGATCAGTAAAAAGGAAGTGTAAAATCGGGTTGTTATACCAAACCCGAACGCGTATAGTAGAAGGCTTCTGATTGGTTGTTTTGTCATTACTTTCGATATTCCCGGCAGTGTACCCTAGTAATAACCAAAGGTGTGCGAGAGAATTTTAAATCGAAAAAGACCTTTTTACCCGAGAATCTCTTGTGTAAATGTACAGCGACTTATGTCAAAAATGAAGTTAATTATCTCTGTTATCATTTGCCAATCACATCAGCTGACAAAAATATTTTTAAAATGATCTTAGTTCCAATTAATTAACCCTTAGGCTGCTATGCCCGGCATATGCTGTTATGAAAAGTCGTGTCGTCGGTGCTACGCACGGTTTTGATCAGTAAACAGGAAGTGTGCCGATGTAAGCCAACAGCCAACATTGGGCCAACGTATGTCTGCTATCTGGGTATTAACCCTTAGGCTGCTACACTCGGCATATGCCGTTCTGAAAAGTCTGGTTGCATATGCCGTTTCTCGAAGGGCTAGTTAGATTTGAAGCACTTTACACTAGATAGTTCGAGTTCCTTTTAGAAACAGCAACCTATTTATTGATAACAACAGCGGAGTCCAAGCTCACCGATTGATCTTTAAAACGCTTCAAATGCTGCACAGGAAATGTGTATGTTAAAGCGATTTGATGACGGAGATTGTGATTCAGAATATCAATTCTGGTTGAACATGTTTCACTACCTGAAGGACACCAGCGAGTCTCCGCCAAATAAAAAGAAGTCGACAGCTGAACAGTATGAAAGAAAGATACGAACTAGAAAATTTCAAAAGGTCGTCATAAAATGTTAACCCTTAGGCTGCTACATTGATTTCTATGTAAAGGGACACCACTGCTGAATTCATTAATGAAATTATTACATGCTGTTTTGAAACTACTGTATTTTGAAAAGTATTTATTGGGTGTAAAAAAAGGTGATATGTAAAATCATTGTTGGCATCTCAGGTTTTCATTTCTGTCAACCAACATTGAATTTCATCATTAATTACCTGTACAAGTGAGAAATAAAGGTAAATTCAAGTATATTTTTTTTGTTTCTTTTAGTTTGATAGAAATTATATACATTCTTTCACTCCATTTACTGCTGTTATTACAACAATTCATCAAAGAATTAATATTTCGGATTTGTTCAGTACAAATGTGAGTAAATAGACAGGTAAAAATGACAGGTAAACCCGAAACTTGAAAAAGCCACTTCTGCTCATTTTGTCAATTTTTTGTTCTTTTTGTTTTCTGCATGAAACCTGGTTTGAGTAAGTGTTACATAGTCTCAGAAACTACAAAACTCCTAACTAACACAGTTCCTGAACAAATGATCTATTCCGAGTCACTGGATGATGAATTCTTGTTAAAAAAGAACACCTCTATAGTTGTGTATAGTGTGGTACACCTGAAGCACTTTGGTACACACAGTGCAACTTTGCACTCTTCACACCAGAAAGATGTTCGTTTCCTCTGGACTTCTTTATTAAAAGTTGCATGCAAAACATTCATGTAAGAGGCTTGCCAGCTTTGTACAGGGCTAAGCAGTGATGTAGTTTGGAAAGTGATGGTCAGTCCAGCGTGTTGGTTTTATTCCAACAGACTTTCTACCCCTTTCCTTGTATGGCCGAAGGGCCGTCACAGCCTCGGAGAGTAGGGATTCACAAACAGCCATCCTTAAGGCGTGATGTTCCTTCTTGCATCCATCTTTTGGTCCAAACTTTTTTAAGGGTAATATGTAGGCATTGATGATGCACACACGTTCAGAAGATGGGAAAAGAGCTTGTACCACTTCGATGTTTTGCGAAGGCAAGAGGAGTGATTGATCTGGTCAGACAAGTCCACCCCTCCGATTAGAGTAATGTAATCTGCAATACATGTGGGCTTAGCAACCTGTTGGTTAGTGTTGCGGTCAACTTTGTCCAGAACACTGACCGTTGCCTCATGAACGGTAGACAGCATATGGACATCTCGTTTGTCGTGATATTTCACAGCAAGAAGACTTTCCTATCTTCGGAAGATAGTCTCTGATTGTTTCAGTTTCATGGTAGGTTTCTTTATTACATTGCCCCCAATTGCATGATCGTAAGAGGCGACTAAATTTGGGACCTTATCTCTTCTCTCCTTTCTAAATAACTTTCTTCTTCCTAATGTCTCCCTTGACAATGCCTCACTTTTGGCCATTTGTTGAGCGTTCGCCCCTGTGAGGAAGGCTTTGGGTTCTGTCCCCTGGCCGAGACATACCAAAGTCTTTAAAAATGGTAGTTTATACTCCTGCTTAACGCTCAGCAAATTAGGAGTGGGACGACTGGTTCGCCCGTTGTCAGTATAATGTGACCGGGTGGGGCGTCCTGCTGGGTGTCTTCGGCAGAATGTTTCAGTGAGGTAGCACTATAAAGTCGGCATCAGTTTCGCGCTATCACAAGGAGACAAACACGAACATATTGCAGCCTCCCAATATACACACACATACACTACATGCATGCATCTTGCACCCAGGGGAGGCCGTCCTTAAATGACCTTAGCTGTTAATAGGACGTTAAACAAAATCAAACAAACAAACAAACAAAATCTTTATTACATCCGGCACACCTAAACAATTCTTTTGTAACGTATCACATGCGTAGGTGTTCTGCAGGTGTAGTTCCATGAAAAGTTCAGGCGACGAATAATAAGTATCCATATAAACCTGATGCCCTTTGTCTAAAAGTCAATATCTTGACATGAGGCCAATCACTATACGTGTAGTAGTGTCCGCAAAGTCTGCACACGCAGAGCTTCCAGTATATACGCTAAAGCCGATACAGTATCCAGAACTTGCCTCACACACCAGGTACAGCTTGATACCAAACTTTGATCGCTTTGCAGAGTTGTAGACTCTAAAGCAAAATCGGACATTGGAATATTTGCTATGATATTCCAATGAACGTGTTGAATGTCCTCTTCTGTGAAGCCTTCAAAATCCTCATCATCATCGCTGTTGCCGAAGAACGCATCAATTGACGTCCGCCATTTTGTCTGCTTCTGTTAACTTTTTTTCGCTTCACTAATTCTACCTTTCTCTGCGAGTCATAGAAAACTCGAAAGAACTGCATTATTACCCAATCAGAATCAAGTACAAAACTATCTCCGCTAGCTTTATTAGATACTAAGTCATGTGCACCCATGGTAAGGCCAAATAAAATAATATGTGTGTTTCCTATTCCCTCGAAATTTGAATCCAGGTAGGTAGGTAGGCAAAACATTTTATTTTATCAAAACATTTTATTTCTTTTTTAAATGTTATACAACCAATTGACTTTCTCTTTTGGGAAAGGATTCTTCCTTTCGCCCATCAATAATTGAAAGGCGTCGACAGCTTATCCCTTTGCCACATGCAAGCGCCTCTGGACGCCTTTACCCCTTGCCACATGTAAGCGCTTCCCGACGCCTCTACGTTATCTCAATGTAAGCGCTTCTCGACGCCGCTACGTTATCTCAATGTAAGCGCCTCTCGACGCCATGCCGTTTCGGTAAACTTAGACATGGAAAATTCCGTGATTGAGAGCGACACCTATCTGGAAATCACCTATACTATTTTTAGAAGATATCAATGCATCAACCAATCAGATTTGTATACGTCATTCCTACGAATAGTTTTGAATAAATTAACCTAGAAACTGCAAGTCATGAGTGTAGAAAAGTGTCACAACTATGTTACGGGACATTTTTGAGGAGGAGGAGGCTGATTAATAGTTTAATGGCTTCAGCCCCGAGGACATTTAGTCAGACATCGATCTTAACGATGTTTTTGAATGAACTGTCATCAGAAATAAGTCCGAAAATGATTATGTAAAAGATGAACAGCGACCGGGTGTACCGCCGCCATTACGGCATTAGGTAACAACGACTCTGAATGGTCTCGAGATTTTTCACCGATCAATTTTAATGATTTTGTTAGAAAAACGGGGCTAATACTTCCAGAAAAATGTTGATGTTGATACTGCAGGTCCCGTTGATTATTTCTATCTTTTTTTCAATAAAAATCAGTTCACCACATGAGTGAATGGCGGGATAAGGGTTAAAATGTGTCTATCCTGATATACATACAGCTGATTTCATGGTTATGTGTTGATGTTTTTATTAGGAAAATAGCACTGAATTAAAATTTAAGAAGTTCTAAACATAATTTTAACTTACTGAAAATGCTTAAAACAACTATTTCACCTTCAAAATTAAGGTTAGAAAAACAAATCAAAACAAAGTTCAATTTCTTAAAAACTGCCATTGAGATGGTGTATACACATTTCAGTCAGCACAACAATGTTGCATTGCAACAATGTCTCTTTGCACCATCAGTACAGAGTGCTCATGTGTATTGGTTTGCATGTGGCAAAGGGTTAAATTGTGGCTTTTTCTGAGGATTCCACAATTACATCAAGCACAGAAACATTCTGTTTTGAGCATGAAAAAAGCAGTACTCGCATACCAAAACCCTTGGCGATATCGCCGACGTTTAAATTTCCATCAACATCAAACAATTCAGTGTTTGCGGAACACTTTATGGCAGTTGTATAACCTTTTAGGTCTGTTGGGTGGTATGTCCCATAAACATCCAAAAGCGAGGTCTTGTTTGGAAACGACGCAAGGTGCTTCGTTTCCGCAATGTGATCGCATTTCGCTAATTTGATGGCCAAAATGGAACTTTCTGTTCCGATGGCCGCCATGTTGCCGTCAAGGTCAAATCACGAAGACGTTTGACACGCACAATACATGTGTGTCAAGCACTTTATTGACGGCGTACCAAGTCAAAACTAATAACAAATCGGACACATTCCGGAAAAATTTAAGTCGGGACGAAAAATTGGCGAAAAAAACGTTTCAGGTCAGGCACATTTTTTCCAGGTAGGTTGGGGAACCGGAAACACACATATTATTTTATTTGGCCTAACTGGCAAAACAATCCTTTTACAGAAACCGCATATGTGGTGAGTAGCACTGACGACCTGACTTATCGAAACGGCAAATGAGGCGCGTAGCAGCCTAATTGTTAAAAGCCTGTTTTATTGGCATATCTGTTAAGAATTTGTAGTGCAAAGTTAAAACATAAGCAGAATGAGATACATAAAAATAAGCTTTAAAACAAATATTTCGATACAGCAATATTTCATCTCTATTGTGGTATGATACGATCTACCCGTGTATTGCGATTTATACATGTATAATTTGTACAGTACCTTTGCTATTGATCGTAAATGCTGTATGTAATGCCTTGTGCTGGCCTATAATTTGGAAATAAAATCTGCCTTATTTGTTCGTGTAGAGTTGTGTAAGTTGTATATCACATTTCTTTTTCCATTTTAGTTCTGGGAAGTGATTTCAGATGAACATGGAATAGACCCAACAGGCACGTACCACGGAGATTCTGACCTTCAGTTAGAAAGAATCAACGTATACTACAATGAAGCAACAGGTATGCATTTATAAAATGTGTTAAAAGAATTTTCTCCCCCAACCACAAGGTTTCCTCGCTCATGACTCCTTGGATAAACCTGCTGGGAGCTGGTCAACATTTTTGTTTACCCACTAGTGGGTAACACCTTGGACGTGAGTTCATTGGTCAATCTTTGATTTATGATGTCCTGTAACAATGCTTTTCAACTTTTCCATTGTGACGTCATGCTCCATGGCAATTGTTTTCCCCATCGGAAACACACCTGATGTATTTTCCAAGGGAAAATGTGTTGTTTCAGATAAAATAAGAACGTTATGCAACTTATGTGAGAAACAGGTCCCCCAACTCGTGATGATTAGACATATGTTTATCTAACTCTCGTTAGCTAATTTTCAAATTGTAAAAGACATCTGTGAACCTTGTGTCTTTATACAATTTGAAGATTAACTGACTCGAGTTAGATAAACATGATAACCAACTATCACTTGTTGGCAGGGTTAGACACTAACTTTTTTGCTTGGTAGTCCACAGGACTGGTTGAATAGATTATTTACTAGTCCTTCAGTTTAACTAGTCCTTCAGTTTAACTAGTCCAAGATTTCCTGATAAGGAAACATTGCAATCTACAGCACAAAACATCAAACATAATCGACTGAAGGGGACTTAAAATAATTAATGAAAAATTTTGACAACTATCTTGGAATATATCTTATTTCAAGCTGGTTTCTAAATTTAAAAAGAAATATTCTTATTTTATAATCATATTTTTCACAAGTCCAAAGGACCAGTTAGGTTAGGTGATTCACTAGTCCTTGCTGAAATATACTAGTCCAGGACTAGCGGACTAGTGTTAGTGTCGACCCCTGGTTGGGAAACGTCTGTTGCTTACAGATAGGTATTTTGAGCAGTTACTTACAAACATCGATGACTATTTTGATCTAAATGATTGACGAATGAGAGCCTTTTTTGGAACAAGAAATTATCAACAAAATAATAATAACTTATCAATAATTGCTTCCTCTTCCATGTACTGACCTAGGCTACCCTAGTATTTTTTCATCAATTTGAAGATCATGTCATAGACTCCAACCATGCATGTTTCCAACTTCTCTGTCTAAGGTGACAGTTCCCAAAATAGATCACCAAACAATCATTGTCTTCATTCATTGAGAATGCAGCCGATACACCGACACTCAAAAGAAACGCATATAATTTTGTAATATCAATAAACTAATCGTTTTAATAGCCATGTTGAATAGCATGGTATATCATACATATTCACCATCAATTCACGGTTGATTGAACTCTGTCACATCACCCGTCCGAATGTTATGACACCTCGTCAGGACTTGTTTATGTAGTTGCAGAACTTTTAACCGGTTCAGAACTTCACAAAAAAACGCAAATGAGACACCAGGGACACTTGATCCTAGAATAAGCCGATATACTGGGCTGAGGTGTCTCCATTCCTATGGCATTAAGCTGCATCGTGTCGCAGTGAGAATGCCCCTGATTCATCATAGATGTGACGTTGGACTCCAATGCAGGGGAAATCCTAGAATTTGAATGCAGTCGGCCATTTCTGCAATTTTTTTTAATCAATATCAAAATTAAAAGGGGCGATTCTATGTAAAATTTAAAAGAAAATTGAAACATGGAGGGGTAAATTTTAGTTTTTAGGGGTCCACGTGTTTCCTATGCACCGTTGGCGCCGTGTACTCTTCTCCGATTAGTCATGATTCATGCTTAACTGCTCAGATGGACTAGTCATCATGGAAGGCAATTTGACGGCTCTACAGTGCATTTAATTACCATTATTCATGGTTCGCACAGGTCTTGGGGAAAACCCTTGAATTTGATGTCTGTCTTGAAAACCCTTGAAAATGACTGAAAGCCTTGAAAATCAGTGACGATAGTTGGGTATTCGTTTCTGTCATGTTAATTCATTATTTTGTATACATTCCTCGCAAACAATAATTATTTTCAACACAGATTGATAGTCAAATTGCAGATCATACTTTTTAATCATTCTGGAAAATATATACCGATGAAGTTTCCGGTTTTTCTTTTTCAATTCGTGTCATTACTGCATTTGAATTGAGTAAGTCTCGTAGTCCAAGTGACAGATAGTCATGTGCATTAAGAGTATTGTAACAGGAGGGGAACAAGAAAGGAACAACTACGATGGGGAAGTGTGTTTTTAACTGCAAATGGCTCGATGATCCCAGATTTTTTTTGGGTGAGGGAGGGAGTTCAAGAGTGATAGGACTTCTGCTTTGTGCTCACTGTGTAGCAACAGAGTTATCGATCTGGGCAAGATGAGGGAATACGCCCTTACATAACATGAAAAGTCAAAAACACATAAAATTTCGGGGACCACTTCGACTCGGCCTTTGGCAGACTTTTATTACAAACCATCTACTTCAACGGCAAGTACATCGAGACCTACCTCGACTGTTCCTAATCCAAATCCGAACACGGATGCCGATGACTTTCCTTCAATCCCAGCTCCTCATTAAAATTGTGGGTTTTTTTGCGATATAAATGAGCCATTGAATTTTCAAAATTTGTCTTGAAAAACACTTGAAGAGTCCTTAAATTTTGAGGTTAAAGTTTGTATGAACCATGTTATTCTACAACCTCGGTCACTGTTTGTCCGCCAGCACAACGTTATCTTTCAACAAGACGATGCTCGGTGCCATGAAGGGGTCGACACTAACGCTAGCCCGATAGCCCAGGGCTAGTAAATGTTGTGTTCGGGCTACCAACCATCCCATCAATGCTAGCCCGACAGGCTAGTGGAATTAAGACGTTTGTACTGTATACTATGGTGGATTTAACTACCTAGGTGTAATTTTCTAAACCATGTATAAAACAAAAATAGAACTGTCGCATCAGGGATCGACACTAACGGTAGACCGGAGGACCGGGTCCACCAAAATCTTGGACGGTCCACTTAATCTCCAAAGCTGGTAGACCGCCGGTCCACCACATATTACTTGATAAGTGTATATATATTTGAGAATGTTGTTCAGAAATATATTAATAAAGACTTTATTTACTTCGCCAGCGAGCCGTAAAATCCCATCTGGTTAANGCATGAAAACAGTTAATTTAACCTGATGTTTGTCATTTCTGGAGATGTGTTTCTGTTGTGTGTCGGTATATGAAAGTTCCATTTCAAATACCCTGATGTTAGTTGTTATCCACAATATAAGACAACTGATTTCTTTTTCAGGAGGGAAATATGTTCCTCGGGCAATCCTCGTTGATTTGGAGCCTGGTACAATGGACTCTGTCCGATCTGGTCCTTTTGGACAAATCTTCAGACCAGACAACTTTGTGTTCGGACAGAGTGGAGCCGGAAACAACTGGGCTAAGGGACATTACACAGAAGGTGCTGAGCTCGTAGACTCTGTTCTCGATGTCGTTCGCAAAGAAGCGGAGAGCTGCGATTGTCTGCAGGGATTCCAACTTACACATTCTCTTGGTGGTGGTACCGGTTCTGGAATGGGAACACTCCTCATCTCCAAAATCCGTGAAGAATACCCCGACAGGATCATGAACACATTCTCTGTTGTACCATCTCCTAAGGCAAGTTCACTTGTAAACATTTGGGGTTTATTTGGTGCAACAAGTGTTCACTGTAAAACGGGAATAATCTGGTTATAAGGCAATATAAAAAAAGTTGTGTCCTGTTACCCTACATCCCCGTATCTTTTTGTCTACCTTAAACTTTTTGGCACTATGAATTAGGAAGCACTGTTAAAGTCGAGATTACTCTCCTATAATGAAAATTATTGCCTGCATATCTACCCTAATTTTTCAGACATGTAATACTAATAGGAAACAAATGGGTTTTTTGTTTGGATTATTTGGTAATTATAACTCTAAGGAATAGAATTTTACAAGAATGGATGTACCGTATACAATTGTTAGTTGCTAGCATGAAGCAAACCATCCCAAACAGAAAAAGGGAGCCATGCAGGAATAGACACTAACTTATTTTTTTCCCTTGGTAGTCCACCGGACAAGTTGAATTATTTACTAGTCATACGTCAATGTAACTAGTCAAAAAATTCCTGATAAGGAAATGACGTGATCTTCAGCACAAAACATCAAAATTGACGACTATAGGGACTCAGGAAAATTTTGACAATTATCCTGTACTATATATTATTTTAAGCAGTTTTCTAAATTTTAAAAAAGGAATATTCTTATTTCAAACGACCAATTAGCTTAGGTGATTCCCTAGTCCTTGCTGAAATCTACTAGTCTGGTGTAAGTGTCGACCACTTTCATGACATTACCATAGTCTGGTGTTAGTGTCGACCCTTGCCACGACATTACCATAGTGTCACTGGTTATTCAGCGATTTGTACTGATTTAAAGCAGTTTTACAATTTCAGTGGTTGCATTAAATCACACTATTTTTGTACCAAAATAATCAAAAAATTGTAATTTCATGATAATCAAATTGATCACTTGCTTTGGACACTATAAGTTTTGAAAAGGCTTGCACTACCACTACTGCATCATGTTAACATAGCATTTTAAAGTATGGTACATTTTAAACAAATTTTATATTCCAGGTATCTGACACAGTTGTGGAACCATACAACGCAACTCTATCAGTTCACCAACTTGTAGAAAACACAGACGAGACCTACTGTATTGACAATGAGGCCCTTTATGATATTTGTTTCCGTACCCTCAAGCTGACCACACCCACATACGGCGACTTGAACCATCTTGTCTCCGCCACCATGTCCGGAGTCACCACCTGTCTCCGATTCCCCGGTCAACTGAACGCTGATCTCCGTAAATTGGCTGTCAACATGGTCCCCTTCCCCCGTCTCCATTTCTTCATGCCTGGGTTCGCTCCTCTCACATCTCGTGGAAGCCAGCAGTACAGGGCTCTTACCGTCCCAGAGCTGACCCAGCAGATGTTCGACGCCAAGAACATGATGGCTGCTTGTGACCCTCGTCATGGACGTTATCTGACAGTTGCTGCTATGTTCAGAGGTCGAATGTCAATGAAGGAGGTTGACGAACAGATGTTGAACGTCCAGAACAAGAACAGCAGCTACTTCGTTGAATGGATCCCCAACAACGTCAAGACCGCGGTCTGTGATATCCCACCACGTGGTCTCAAAATGTCTGCAACATTCATTGGTAACAGCACTGCCATTCAGGAGCTTTTCAAGCGTATCTCTGAGCAGTTCACCGCTATGTTCCGTCGTAAGGCTTTCTTGCATTGGTACACTGGTGAGGGTATGGACGAGATGGAGTTCACAGAGGCTGAGTCCAACATGAACGACTTGGTGTCCGAATACCAACAGTACCAAGATGCCACAGCCGAGGAGGAGGGAGAGTTTGATGAGGAAGAGGGAGAGGAGGAGACCTAAACATGCAACACCAACATCATTGCATGATATAGAAGAAAATTTCCATCTCATGAAAAAAACAGAGAGCAAAAAAATAAATAAAATTGTAACATCCTCATATTTGAGTACTTTTTAATATCCCTTGCAATATATGCAAATATCTTTTAATCAATCTTTAGGTCAGCCCTATCTAAGCAATTCTTAAAAGGTTTTCATGTAATAATTATACATACCATGGTTAATTAGTCATAGTTTGAGTTAAAAGGCTAGATGATTAAATCTGGTAAATTTTACTCCTGGTCATTATAGATGTTTATGAAAAAGTTTGATAATATGATCCAAGTGATCTTTTAAGTAGTAGATAATTGCAATATGAGAAAAATCTGTTAAGTTCTTCCTTGGAATGCTGTCAGCATATGTACACTAGTTGTTATATATTTACCGAAATGACTATTTAGCTATGCTTTGTTTAATACTTGGTCATAGATGTGCGCGAGTCTTTGAGCCCCCTTGTCTCGATTAAACAAAGCGTAGCTGAATCGAGTCATTTTGGTACATATATAACAACTATTGTACATACGCTTACAGCGTAGCTGAAATCGACATAAATTTTGTGGACATTTTTGACACATTTTGTCTATCCTTATCCTTAAATTACCACTAGCATGTCTCGACAATCCTACGCCACAAAAATATTGTAACTTTTTTAATGAAATGTAGCAATGGGCCTGCATTACTCACCTGGTATTAATCTCACAACTGTAACCTTAAAAGTAGACCAAAATTAAGCTACAAGCAAAAGATCAGGGCCCATATTCATGAAACTGATCTCGTGCTCAAGCAAGATTTCTTGTAACTCACCAGAATCATGTCAATGATCAAAAAGTTAAACTTAAATATTGAAAACAGTATTCGGCTATAAGTCTTCAATTTTTGTCCCAAACTTAACTCTTTTTTTTAAAATAATCTATAACTGAAACAAGAAATTGGACTTTAGCACAGAATCCATACCTGAGCATGAGAACGGTTTCATGAATACGGGCCCTGGTGTCTCTACTTGAAAGAACCCTGTTGAAAAATTCAAACACATTTGACCTCTGTGACCTTGAAAGTCAAACAAGAACATACATTTGAACAAACTTTAAAACTCTTCAACCCAGGATGCAACTTGCGGAATATCACCACCCTTTTCCATTTGCTTGTTGAGAAGATGACTTAAGGATGTACTCTTCTGAGGTTTCAAGTCTCGTTTTGATCTGGTGTAACGGGTTTTTGTAATATTTAACAAATTATGATCAAGTTTATTAGCAAACACGCATCTGAAAAATATGTCAAACAAGGTTACCGCGAGCGGTATATAATACGCCCGTCACACATTGAATGAGCAGTTGTTTGTATGATTGAAATATATGAAGTATTTGTGAGTAATTGATATTAAAAGAGAAATCATTCAACATAACTAGTAGATCCATGAGTGCAATACAACATCATGGAACGCATGCATCGCATTAATGAAACCAAGGGTAATAACTCCAGTAATTACGGTCGGATAATGGCGGTTATCGAACTTGTCTGTGGTTTCATGGTAATTAACCTTGTTGTGAAGTTTGAAGTTAATCCGTTAATAATTACTCGAGATATCGAGCGGACACTGTTTCGCCCGCCCGCCCGTTAATTCATTAAATATTAATACCAAAACTTTTTATATCAAGCGTTTAATCTGCAAAAAATGGTAAAAAATGAGTATTTTTTCATTAAAAAATAGGGGGGAGGGGTAACTAAAATCGACTTCCTGAGTTAAAAGAATAAGATTAAGAAATTTTACTTACATAATTTAAAAGAAAATAATATTTTTATTAATTCTACAATCATTCATACATATCTGATAACACACTTTGAAGAAATTGTATGAATTTGTTCCGCAAATGGTCAAACCCCAAAAAATCACCTAAAATCACATGTTGTGTTAAATTGGTATCTTCGACCGATCATAGCACAAAAACGAACACACCGACATAGTTTTTTTTGCATTTTCTACTATGCCATTTAACTCCTTTTTCCAAAAATCCATATAAGAAAAAAAGTTTAATACAGGAAATTTTTGACTTCTCAGAGGTGTACATCCTTAAGATTTATACACAATTGACCATGTGATCTTGAAAATGTCAAGGTCATTCAGATGCACAAACTTGATAGCTCTTCATTTGAGGATGCTAGTGGTTACATATCACCATTCTTTGTATTTTGGCTATTCAGAACTGTATTGACCCTCGTGACCTTGAATTATCTTTTGAGTAAGCTTTTCAAACCTTTCATCAAGGTATGCTACTGGCTTAATATCATCATCCTGGCCACTTTTTTATTTATGAGAAGTGGTTCAAGTTTTGGACATATATGTTTCGACCCATGTGACCTTGAATATGGTATATTCAGATGAACTTGCTTAAAAATCTTTGGGCCAGGTGAGCTAAAAAATTATTCCTATAGTTACTGAATTTAATTAAGTTAGCACTGAAATTCATATTTTCAATAAAGTACGCCAATTTACTATCATAATTTAATTATTTAGAAGAGTTGTTTTGTCACCACTTATCCTGATGACAAAATATCAACACCGCCTATGTAAGTTATACTTATGACTCTGGTTCTCTTATACTTTCCGACAACTGCTTAGCCTAACTTTGGACATTGAGACGTTGACACTATTGCATGTGACACGAGTTTTCTCAGATCCAATAATTTGAATTGCCAACGTGCGTTGCTGATGTCTAGACGGATTTTCTCTAGTCCTGTGTATCATAAGCTAACAAGCTTTGACCAAATGAGCCACTTGAATTTTTCCCATGGTAGTTTGTAACCAGTGTTTTGATTGGTCAAATCAGCAACAATGATATTTTCACTAATTAAAGAAAATGAATGATTTTCAATATTTCACTACTGGTAAAAATGTAATAAAGCATCTGGGCCCGGTTGTTCAAAACTATCGTAACTGATTGTTATTCCGGAATGTAAAACCTTGTAAGTAAAATTTGAAAATTCCTTATTCATTCAATTGCAGATACCACATCAAAGCAAACAATAGCTGCAAGGAAACACCAATATACTCTGCCTCCAGTACATACAAAGGTCAAGGTTGCTGTTACTTATAGAAGTATATTTGAGATTTTAAAAATTCGAAACAAACATACATCTTACGAAGTCTACTTAAAGATGAATATATTGCTTAAACAGCTACATACACAGCGACACCACATTAATTGTAGTGTTCTGGTATTACCCCAATAATACTGAAACTGGGGAAAAGACTAATTTTAAAGAGTTTTATCTTTTATCCATTTTTCCAATTCATGACACAAACTTTACTTACCGGAGGGCACTCGTAAAAAAGATGCAACAAAGTTTCTTTTCTCTCTACAAACAGTACACATGGGGGAGTCAACTCTTTGATTTGGTGCAAGAAGTATACGATGCACCAGTCTATACTGTAACCACTGTAACGTTGTGTCCTTAGTTATCTTAAAAGGAAATCTTTTTACTTTCCTCAACCATCCATACTCTTTTTAAAAATCCAAATCCCTGTTCCATTTTGAAATGTATGTTTCTGCCAAAAGATCCAATTGGATGCACCAATTCTTTATATATAGTTCTTTGACCAGGTCCATCTAAAACCATATTAATAAATTGGGGGTACATGAGTATGTCCCTCATACATGGACTCCTTCCCTCAACATAGGAAGAGCTTTGGTCATCATCTTTTTTCAAATCCTGATATATAGTAAATGGTGGATAAAGGAAGAATACTGGTTTCTTGATGAAAAGAGAATTGCTTCAATAAAACTCCAAACATCTTTAGTTTCAATGTTTATTTGCACAGGATAAATGCCATTACGATAATCATACGTACAACCTGTACATGTATTAATAATTTACATTGTATACATCTATTTTGACATAATTCAAATCTATACAAGACATTTTCTTCGCACTCAGGTTTGTTCAATATAGTCCCAACAATCCCTATGTAAAAGTATCATTAAAAAAGTCATCTGAAAATAAAACTACTTGCAATAAGCAGCAGATACTTCCTCTTTGATGTATATATATTAAACACTACTAAACAGTTATTTAATAGTTTGAATGAACCATTTATATATAAATAAATACAATCTTATCCTAAATTAATTCCCTTTCACAAAAGTTCTAGAAGATGATTCATTACAAATATTAGAATGAAAAGGCCATTAAAATTAAGGATTCTTATTTAGTCCATTATTGTCTGTGATCCAAAATAAACAAGAAACTTTGATCCATGTGTTTTTAAGGGTGACTGAGCAACCATAAACTGCCTTACTAGGACTGCCTCGTCTAGGTGTGGAATTCTGGACCCTCCTTAAAGAGCCATCTCCTTGAGCACATTGAGGGAGGTTTATGCAAGACTTTTGTATTATCAACGAGCCACCTAGCAATGCAAAACACCACACACTCCAAGCACTCTAAAGAAGTAACGACATCTATCATCCCGTCATATTTCATTTTCGTTGACTTTAGCACCACTGTGGCCACGACACAAAGTTTTCATCATCAACAATACATGTCTTTATTGCTACAGGTTCCCCTTAATAACTCGGCAGTCAACGTAAGCATAATTTTAACATTTTATATGATGTTCTTTAATTTTCCTTTCTACATATTTTTGTTCTGGAAATTTCATTATTCAAAATGTTTTCATAAATAACATGTTTTTCTGTCTCCCTAATAGCTAAAATCTTCAACAAAAATCATAAAGACATCTTGAAAGTCCCTCCACTTACTAGTTCCTAATCAAAGTAATACCCCATTAACTGGGAGTAGTTTTCTTTTGTACATACAGTCCTTCAAATAGCGAGTCAAGATTCACATCCGAATAGGAGTTCTGTTTCAACCATCGTGATGACACATCTTTCAGCTTGTTATAACTCGCAACAAATTCCTTAGACTTTATGTTGGCAATTTCTGAAATAAATAATTTCATATTAGGGATATACAGTACACAAGATTATTTAACACTTAGATAAAAAAGAGAATTGTCAGTTGTAGCATACATCCCCGTAAAAGAACTATCATTTGGTGCATAAATGGTTTACAATACAGTTTTGAAATATTTGCTGTTGCATTTTTAGTTGGTCACATTACCTCAAAATCAGGTTTAGGACAATCTATTTTTAGCAATAAACTGACCTTGACTTCTGATAAACCACATCCAAAGTTAGCATCTGGACAGATGATTTGTTCTATGTAATCTAATTTTTAAGTGACCTTGAACTTTGATTGAAGATCTTCCCTTTGAGATTTGTACGATTCATTCTGAAGGGGTTATTATTTCTGTAAAATTGTATCTTTAGTAAGAGTGCTTTTAACCAATGAATCTATGACCAACACCTTAAATCACTAGGGTTCACTTTCCAAGGGCAAGCCAGATTGTGTGATCATTCCTGCTGAAGTAAGCCTCTGAACAAGTCATATTCCTGATAAAATGTATTTTCAGAAACAGTGCTTTTGACCTTTGACAGATAATGCAGCAAAACAAAATAATAAAAAAAGAGTTTTTTTCTTCCCAAGCTCAACCAACATACCAAGTTTTAGCTTAGTGTAATCAGTCACTAAAGTTTGTATATGGACAAGAAATAAAGAGGTGTTGGTAGGGTTAACATGATAGAGCTATGAACCTACCCATACAAATCTACTGATAGGTGCTGGTTATACCCATACAAATCTACTAAGAGGTGCTGGTAATACCCATACAAATCTACTGTGAGGTGCTGGTAATACCCATACAAATCTACTGAGAGATGCTGGTTATACCAATACAAATCTACTGTCAGGTGCTGGTAATACCCATACAAATGTACTGTGAGAGGTGCTGATAATATGCATACAAATGTACTGAGAGGTGCTGGTAATACCCATACAAATCTACTGAGAGGTGCTGGTAATACACATACAAATCTACTGTGAGAGGTGCTGATAATATCAATACAAATCTACTGNCGTCTATGTATACAGGGGTCTGTCTTATTTAGTGTTGGATAATATACCAAATGTTGTGAAAGTAAAATAGTATTTCTTATTTTCCTTTACAGAAATATATNTGAGAGGTGCTGGTTATACCCATACAAATCTACTAGGGGGTGCTGGTAATACGCATACAAATCTACTGTGAGAGGTGCTGGTAATACCCATTCAAATGTACTGAGAGGTGCTGGTAATACCCATACAAATCTACTGTGAGAGGTGCTGATAATATCAATACAAATCTACTGTGAGGTGCTGGTAATACCCATACAAATCTACTGAGAGGTGCTGGTAATACCCATACAAATCTACTGTGAGAGGTGCTGATAATATCAATACAAATCTACTGAGAGGTGCTGGTAATACCCATACAAATCTACTGAGAGGTGCTGGTAATACCCATACAAATCTACTGTGAGAGGTGCTGATAATATCAATACAAATCTACTAAGAGGTGCTGGTTATACCCATACAAATCTACTAGGGGGTGCTGGTAATACCCATACAAATCTACTGTGAGGTGCTGCTAATACCCATACAAATGTACTGAGAGGTGCTGATAATACACATACAAATCTACTAGGGGGTGCTGGTTATACCCATACAAATCTACTGAGAGGTGCTGATAATACCCATACAAATGTACTGAGAGGTGCTGGTAATACCCATACAAATGTACTGAGAGGTGCTGGTAATACCCATCCAAATCTACTGAAAGGTGCTGGTAATACCCATACAAATCTACTGAAAGGTGCTGGTAATAGCCATACAAATCTACTGACTGTACTTGACTCTTCTCCGCAGTCTTAGAATAAATAGATGTGACTTTTCAAAGAAATCATTTATCCCACGTTAAATTGTGATGGTCACAATACACTAATTCATGGAGGTGTTTTAAAATGATTTCACAATACAGAGGCGAAATGTTAAGTTATATATATTTCTGTAAAGGAAAATAAGAAATACTATTTTACTTTCACAACATTTGGTATATTATCCAACACTAAATAAGACAGACCCCTGTATACATATATGTTACCCTGTATATATTTCATACCTACAAGTTCTGTATCTTGCAAAGGAAACACTATAATAATTTAACATCTCTTTTAAGAACTTTACTAAGGTGTTTTTTTCAGTGAGTGCAAAAAACCCTGTTCAAAAGCTGGTTAGAACATGCGAGGCAAACTAGAGACAGTATCACTGAAGTACACTTCTCATAAAATAAGATTGAATCCATTAACAATCCATTTTTTCCCCCAGTTTTAATTTGTACAGATAACTTACCTCTCTCCCTCTCCGACAGTTGGTTCCTGGCCTTGTCAATGTCAAACACATGTTGGTAGAAACACATTTGGTGATATAGCATCGCATCTGTGTACTGCAAAAAAACAAAAAACAAAAAAATAATAATAATTTGACTGTCACATCAACAATCTCACCAACAAAGTAAATTCTACCCTCGGATTTTGGAGACGAAATTTGAAATACTACCCAGAAACTCTAAAGAAAACAGCTTATACATCCCTCATAAGATCTGAATGTCTTGCATCATTAATGATTATACAAGACTTTTAATTATTTCAAGTTAATAATAATCAAATGACTTGCTATATTACGACCATCAGACCTTGTTATTAAAATACATATATATATATGCTCTGTGTACACATGTATCATCACTGATTTGATTACAAGTTACATTACTCATTAATCTTGCATGTTTGAGTCAAGTCAGTTGTTACTGAACTAATAGGGTATTCCAGGATGTGATGAGGCTCTCTTTGCAACTCCGCACCACTCAGGTTTATTGTAAACATTTCAACTTAGGTATGTACATTTCCTCACTGACTATAACGTTTTTTCAGGTTCCCATCAACACTCACAACAAGAATGGACTCTCAATCACAAATATACATATATAGCTATTAGAAGTATACTGAAAATATAAACATACTAGGAACACCTCGTAAAATATTCATCACAATTATTGCAATTCATATTTCAAGATATTGTGGGATGTATAAGGGGTGTCACAATATGCCAAGAGTGTATCACGATATATTGCAATACAGAATGCATATACTGCGATACGTATCCCGATATATTGTCATAGGAAAGACGTGCTCAATTTAACAATAATTTGTCAAACCAACCATCGATTACAAAATTTGAACTGATTCCCCACCACTACTAAAAGCCTGTTTTATGCTTATTAGCATATCTGTTAGAATCTGTAGTAATTTGCAAAGTTAGATTACTAAGCAGATTGAGATACATCAAAATAAGCTTTTAAAAATATTGTGATACAGCAATATTTCATCTGTGTATTGTGGTAGGATACAATATACCAGTGTATTGCGATATACCAGTGTATTGCGATATACCTGTTTTGCGATATATTGTGACAGCTCTAGGATGTACTGATCAACCAGTACAAGTTATAAGGAGATACATACACAGGCATTCAAGTGTCCTTTATGGCAGGCAGGACAGATCGGGTGACTTCTCTGGAAGATCAGTGGCAGTCGACGGGTCACATGACCACAGGTAGTGTCGTCACATTTCAACCAACCCTGAAATGAGACAATGGTCATCAATGCATAAACATACGACCAGACCTGTCAGATCAGATAAGTCATTTAGTTACATACAATCAAATTGATCAAGATTTCTAACTATTTGGCACCCAATAGAACGATGAGCTCAGAAAATCTGTTGTTGCTTGTGTGAGACAGTGTTTCATCACAAATAAACACAAATCAGTTTGTTGTTTTTAAATTATTTCTTTAATTCTTGCATCATTTTCTTTTTTTTTGTCCATAACGAACACAAAAAAACCCACCTTTGATCAAGGAACAAGTCTACATGTTTAACTGTGTACTGTAGAAGTGGCAAGATTGCTATGCATGTCTCACAGCTGATAAATCCCTTTCACAATTAACAGATTACATTTGTATTAGGAAAAGAAGTTTGTGATCTCGATCTCAGATTAAGAAAACATGCTAACGTCAATATATGTGTGTAATGGGATACATCATTTCAACTATGTCTTGCAGCAATTTTGAAACCTTGGTCCTTCAAATTAAAGTTGTAGATCAATTATATTCATCATTTTTCTTTAAACTGAACTTAAACTTTGATGATCATGAAGGTTCATTGAAAGATATTTACGAATATAAAATAATCTACCTCATAATATTTTCGGATATGTTTGCGTATTGTCATGACCATTTGGTTGGCTATCTGTTGCAAGCTCTCGTTAGGCTGACTCCGACACTGCGGGTTTGTACACCTGGCCAGGGAACAATCAATTTCCTGTTCCTAACAATACAAAACACAACATAATATCATGCAGCTGCGGAAAAGATATCTTGTTGACTTGTTACAATAACACTCTTTTTACTTACTAAACCAATTGGACTTACAAGGTTTAAATATATTACATTATGGTTAGGACTCGAGACAAACAATACAATTTAAACAGAAGTACCACTTCAGAAAATTTCTAATACCTAGCAATCTATTCAAACACAAGAATTCCATGGAAGTGGATGTGTCGCCTGCGCAGGAAGCTGGGAGATTGTGCTTAGCACTGCATGAAGTCTGAATTTGATCGGCCAAAGGAAACTCAAGTAATCGCACGAAAACAGATTTTCTATTTATAGTAACAGTGACCTTGACCTTTGGACCTGAAAAGCAATCCCAAGCAAGCACTTTTGGTTAGGAAGCACTGCATTAAGTTTGAGTTTGATCAGCCCAAGGAAACTCCAGTTATCGCACGAAAACCTCTGTGCGGACGCCGCCGCCGCCGACATAGCAATACCTATGTGTCACCAGCTTTTGGCAGGCGACACAAAAACTATTANGCCCAAGCAAGCACTTTTGGTAAGAAGGCAATGCATTAAGTTTGAGTTTGATCGGCCCAAGGAAACTCAAGTTATCGCACGAAAACCTCTGTGCGAACGCCGCCGCCGCCGACATAGCAATACCTATGTGTCACCAGCTTTTGGCAGGCGACACAAAAACTATTAAATATAATAATTCCTACCAAATCATGTCCAGTATACAGCTTTTTGGACAACAATAAAAAAGAGTTTACGACATAGAATTCACGTTATCTTACCGCTCCAGTAAATACGCTGTCAAAGATAATTTCTCTTCCACAGCTAGCACTCGGACATTTAAACTTGAAGCGGTCGCAATCTTTGAATTTTTCCTCATCCGACATATCTGTACCCCCTAACAAGGCGTCCTCCTCCTCCTCGTCCTGAGTCCGGCTGGTTTGCCTGTATCCCGCTGGTTCTAGTCCTGTACAGTAACATTAATACAATATAATCACTCAGATTACAGAAGGAATCATTTTATTGATTAGAGTGAGTAATTATGCAGAGCAAATGGGACTTGCAATTTCACTAACTCAAACTCTCAAACCTCCTAAAATACAATTGTTCCATATTATTAAGAAATCAGTGAAAAAGTTGTATTCAAATTGTTACTTAAATCAAAGCTTGTGGGGACATAGAGCCAACCCATTTGGCTCATGAATACTGTATACCAGTTAGTGTTTGTCCTTTGACGGTAAAATCCATTTTCACCAAATATCAAATTTGCACTTAACATTTAATAACCATGTATATTCTGTTGTTTACAACTGTTCGCTGTAATGATATATTTGCCCTAAATAAGGAGGGCAAAACAGGCGAAATATTAAACAGCAGCGAAAATTCCCCAGTATACAGAAGTTAACTCGGGTTACATTAACGTATCCTGCTTGAAATGGTACAGGTGGCACAGAAATATTCCACAATAAACGAACACACTTAGACCGTTCTATAAGCAGCTAAAAATGCACAGTTTCAGAAAATAAATAACGATGTATCAAGAATAGTATGCCCTTCTTTCACGCGTCCACTGAATTACATAACGTATCTTAAAAACTACATGTGGCTTGACATTGTTTTAGAAATAAATAATGCAAACTAGCAATAGTCAGCACTTTAGTTTCGGTCAGGTACGTCTGGACCCCTCAATCTTCACGTGCCGAATATTCCTGAGGTCAGCCTCGGTTCAGATCTGTTCCGGTCATTTTCTTTACAGGTTCAACCATTTCAACCGAATACGCGAAAGTGGCCTAGGTCCCACTGTACCATCAGACATCCTAAATCCATCCTCAACTAATACAGTTGTCATACTATCATCACTGTTGGCCTTCTTAATGCCACCAATTGTACAGATGACAACATATAGACAGTGACTGGAGAGAATCTGTTTTCTTTTAAAATTATCCCTGTAATCCAGCTATTTTACAATTCCATAGTGAACCTTTAGTCAAATTTGGCCTCAAGCTGTAGGCTTATTTCATTTCGATGCTTTTCTTGTTTCACACAGGTGATGAAAAGTAATGTTGAAGCAATGGTGGATATTTAGTATATAATTAACAACAATATCTTTATAAGCAAATTACATGTAATTATAAGAAAATAGATGGAGTTTTGCAAGCAAATAAAGGTTTTGTAGTCAGTAAACAATCCATATTGATTTACGAAGGATTTAGTTGTGAGGTTGCTTAGCCAGAAATTCGTCCAGATGAGCGTGACCCCTGCCCTCTATGTATTAGAGTCTTACTTAGCCAGACATTTGTCCAGATGGGCGTGACCCCTGCCCCCTATGTATTAGTCTTACTTAGCAAGACATTCGGCCAGATGAGCGTGACCCCTGCCCCCTATGTATTAGATTCTTACTTACCCAGACATTCGGTCAGATGAGCGTGCCCCCTGCCCCCTATGGATTAGAGTCTTACTTACCCAGACATTCGGCCAGATGAGCGTGACCCCTGCCCCCTATGTATTAGAGTCTTACTTAGCCAGATGAGCGTGCCCCCTGCGGATTAGAGTCTTACTTACCCAGACATTTGGACAGATGAGCGTGCCCCCTGCCCCCTATGGATTAGAGTCTTACTTACCCAGACATTCGGCCAGATGAGCGTGCCCCCTGCCCCCTATGGATTAGAGTCTTACTTAGCCAGATGAGCGTGCCCCCTGCGGATTAGAGTCTTACTTACCCAGACATTTGGACAGATGAGCGTGCCCCCTGCCCCCTATGGATTAGAGTCTTACTTACCCAGACATTCGGCCAGATGAGCGTGCCCCCTGCCCCCTATGGATTAGAGTCTTACTTACCCAGACATTCGGCCAGATGAACGTGACCCCTGCCCCCCTATGGATTAGAGCCTTACTTACCTAGACATTCGGCCAGATGAGCTGCATCTGTGCCCTCTATAGGATCACAGAGACGAGACACAACAGGATGGACTTGGTGAGCCAGGTAATACTTGAAGTCTGGACAAAAACATACAATAGATATTAATCCTACCACACTCATGTAAGGGCATTCATTTTTCAGCTGAATGAAAAAATTGTCACAAAATTCTTAATACTGCATTTTACCATATGAACACACTTAATTATGTATTTTTCATATAAGCACCAAATTTGCTTTATACAAGAAAGTGCTTTGGCATGAAGTGAAAAAGATTCAGTTGCCAATAATTGAAGGTGGTGCTTTCCATAATTCACTGTCAGAAGATAAATTGAGTTTACCAACTGGTTATTTGTTTAGTAAAGTATTAAAAGAAGTTGATTTTTCTAGACCACCCTCTTGGTTTGTTTTTATCAAAAACATGTGGAGATTGGTTTAAAACAGCACATATCCATTAGGAACATCAAAGTTTTCCTTTATCTGTATAGTCTCCAACAAATAAAGTTAAAATTCTTGTTTTTCTTCTCTCTTTCTGAAAATATTTCTTACATCACAACATGAAAGTTCCATGCTATTCTGATAATTCTAAAATAATTAGAGTTTCTTATATATATCACAACCTAGTTTGTAGGTCGTCTCAAAGTGGTTCACATATTATTAACCGTGGTTATAGGGCGTTTGCAAGAAACTTATATCTTTCTCATTCCCTGGGGAGCATACAGCCGGTGCTGCCATTTCGGCGCCCACAGCTGGCATTTTACAACTCCAGCACTACCCAACCACGTACTCATTTACAGCTGAGTAGACTGGAACAAGTGGAGTAAAGTATCTTGCTCAAACGTACAACAGTGCCGTGACGAGAGTGAACTCGCAACCCTTCGGTCACGAGCCCGGCGTCGGTCACGAGCCCGGCGTCCTACCACTAGACTACCGTGCCTCCATGACATAATTCTATATTATCCAACCTACTTTTACACACAATTTCAATAAGAGATCATGTAAGGTACCTACCAACTGTGAGTGTTTCACTTTTAGCCAGTTCATCAGGATGATACGCCCGCTGTGAAGCTGCTAAAGTGGAGCCATCCTGTAAATACAAAACACTCCCCATGTGACAGGAACCAACACAGAACACTGATATACAGTAAAAACCTTGTTATACCGCCACCTTCTGTCCTCTGTGATTTTGGCAACATAACAAGTTCAGTATATCAGGTTTACCGTTTTGAACCCAAGTGTTCACTCACCAACTGAAATTTAACTTTGAAATAATAATAATAACCTATAGAATACCTTTTTCCTCCCCTCAAAATTGTAATTTAATGTATCAAGCTGTTGAGCATGCAAAATATACAGCTGTTTAGTGTAATTTTAACCATTTGTTTTGGGAATATGATGGGGATGGGATGGCGGTATGCGGGTTTGGCGTTACAACGGGCGCATTTACGTTGGGGAAATAAGTTCTGAGTAAAATAATGGTGGTATGCGGGTTTGGCAGTATAAGGGGTGGCATTACAACAGGGTTTTATTGTATCTTCTGTTTATGTTGGGTGGGTGGTAGGGTGTCGTACAGGCTTTACTCCCATATGATTTATATTGGGATAGGTGTAATTCTATGTTATTGAACCAAATAGGAATCTTGACAAGTTATTCTTCTCACGCTTTATTCATATTTAACCCTTTCATCCCTATATAACTTAAGTAGACTCTACAATGCATTGATCTGGATGAATCCATTATGGTCTATAGTAGTGAAAGGGTTAACATAATGAAATCATGAAGCCCTTAACCTCAACACTGCGTTATGCATATGACAGTCAATGGGGTAAGAGAAAAAGAATCATTCATCCCCTGGAGGTGAGATGGAGAAGCTCAACTCTCAGGGAAAGATTCTTAATTTGCCAAAAATTGGGCAAGCCTCTTGTATGGCATTTAAGAATCTTCCCCGTTAGGATGAGATTCTCTGACATGACCCCCAAGGGTGTAAAAGATTCTATGAGTCACTGCATACCTGACAGATGATATAAGGCACAGTGTCTCCCGCCCTCATTTTCTTGCCTCCCTTACTGTTGAATCGCAATGCTACTTGTACATGAGGTAGACTTTTCTTGTCAGGGTAATCCTCTGGGTTTTTTGTTAGTGCCTGAAATACAACAGTGAAAATACAAAATGGGAGATGTAATATAAATTACTTCAATAAAATAAGTTTCAAGTTGAAAACATTTCAAAGCAATCCAACAACTGAAGGAAATCTAAGGAGTTTGTGATTTATTTATTGAATTCTTTTCTCAATAGATTCAGGAAAGAAATTGTCGAACAATTTTCCTTATATCATCTAATCCGAGTCTTAACTTTCATTCTTTCTTTTAACCCTTTCACCCCTCTGTAACTTAGTAGACTCTACCATGCTTTGATCTGGATGAGTTCATTATGGTCTACAGTGGTGAAAGGGTTGACGGGCAAAATTGGCAGAGTAGTGAACATTCAGACTACCACTCGGATGGCTGGGGTTCAATCTACGAGGTTATCGTAGCATGAACAATTTTTAATCCTGATCATACAACTCCAATAATCTTGAGTATAAAATGGTCAGAGGCGAGGCTCTGACGAGTCTGTTTTAACAACCTACGTAAGGTGGCACCTATGATAAAATGATGCCTCCAGCATACATACAAGCACATACAAACATGGAGGTATTTGCCAAGTGGCATAGGACCTAATAGGTAAGACTTAATAAGTTAGCATCTGAAAAATATTCAAATTGTACTGACTATCGGTATGTATTGTAAAGCACCCTAGAGTGGATTATTATAGCAAGATGTAGCACTATATCAAAATAAACTTTGTATAAAAATAATTATCATAATAATAAAGTTCTGCTTTATTGATGCACCCAACACCTGAACTGTAGCTTACTCGTATTCAAATTCTATTTGTGTCTCACACCCATCAAAACAATATTCAAATCACTTCTTGAAGCAAGCTTTTTTGAAGAGCTCTGCCATGCAAGGGGGTACTATCTCTCCTGGATGGTTGTGGAAAGCTAGTGGCTCGGTCTAAAATATGAGATGTATTTACCTTGGTGATGAAGAAGAGTTCCACCGGAACCTGATTGTCATTGACCTTTTCTCCAACTTCCATCAATTTGTTGTGAATATTCTCCACAACTGTTTCCTTGGATTCGCCCGAAAGGATCTGGTCAACGACGAAACTGAACCAAATGCACAACATGACAATTGCTAGTCTTATATGATAATGAATCTTCTCGAAAAGATGAAATCCAAAAATTTATATATCTAATGATCATTAACTAGAGTCATTTCAGTGTTTAAAGTAAACATCAGGGTTTCTATTGACCCCTTATTTTAACCCCATAAGGGGTATATGACCTAAAATTCAAACAATGCAAGAGTATTTTTTTTCTTAATTAAATACAAAATACCCAAAACTTACATTGATATTTTCTTTTCCATACATTAATATTCTCCGAGTCCTTTCCGTATTACATTAAGATCTCTCTTACTCTGGCAAGCTTTGTCCTCTCAAGGATCTGAACATCACTTACTTTCCTGCCTCCTTGGCTAGATCCGACCAGTCACGTCTCACGATATCCAGCCCCTTCAGTTCTCGCTGTGTCGTGTATTTACCATCTGCGCCCTTTGTGACGTTGAGTGCTGCATATTTTTTCTTTTTGAGGAGAAGCATGGACTGGAAAACACCGTCGATGTCAATCTCTAGTAGGCGGTACAGCTTGTTTACCTCACCCTTCACCTGTACAAATATATCATGTAATTATCACAATCTTCACAAACATGTCATGATCATTTACAATCCCCACAAATGCATTATTTTATCTTATAAACAATCTTCACAATATGTGATACATATTTTATTACAAATAGAAGAAAAACTATAAAATTGTTTTTTTTTTATTTTTTATTTCTGAGGTATAATGCAAAATCATCAGATAATATTGAACTTTATAAAGTTCTTGATTCTTCCACTCTTTTTTATATCCTTTGTACTCATCAATTTTGTTTTCTTTCAGACTTTATACTGAAATTGAAATAAATAGAGATGAAGTAGAACAGACCATTATCAACTCTACTTATTTTACAATATTATGAAACAAGTTTAAACACTCTTGTTGACCCAGATGTTGGTGACAGGTCTTAATGCTGGAGGAAACCTGAGTGCCCAGAGAAAACCCATAAACGCCATATCTTTTCACGTCCGATTGGGGAATCAAACCCAGCCATCTTAATGAAAGGAGAGCGTGTTATCTACTGCACCACCTGACCACCCAAACAGATAATTTCCCATATGATACTGAATTACTAAAATGGAAATTACAGACAGGTGTTGCTATAGACAGGTTTGTACATTACTACAGTGTGGTCAGTACCTTGTTTCCGAGCTTATAGACGACGTCCAGGTCTGTACAATTGGTGTTGACCATGATGGAGTCAGTGTCTCCATAGATCACATCAAGGTTCATCTATAACAACGAGACAAAGACTAGCACAAATGTTTTATAGGATCTCCACAATATTACAGTAGCGATGGCAACACGCAAAACACATCAAATACTAGCCTGGTCACTCTATAAGTCTATCATTTCAATTAACAAATATATATTGTCTGCTGTGGAAGAAAAAGTAGCAAACTTACACACATATTAGAAAAATGCATTTTCAGACACATAGCAAAACATACTAGTAAGAATTTGTCGATTTAGCTAAAATATCATATTGACAACCAAAACATTGGTCAGAAAAAGTGTCAGATTTTATCTCTAATAGCGATTAATGTCATAATAAAATTAATGTCTCACCCCTTGTACTAAATCTTTGGTTTTCATTAGAATCTGTGAAAGACAAAGAAGATGCAAAATTAGAATCAAATAAGGGCAAATCGTGAATTCAAACACATAACGATTTATATTAAGGCTTATTTTAAAACTTTTTCCTCTTTGCTCATTTAAACAAGAGGCCCATGGGCCTTAACGGTCACCTGATATATTTATACAGAGTTGGTTTGATTTTAACATGAACAAAAATATTATTCAAAGTGACAAAAATCAATAAAACCACCCTATTAAATATCTAGCTTACAGATTTAAGACTAAAAAGTATTTGAAACTAGCACCTCTGATTCTAAACAAGGAAAATGAAGAAATTTTAGCATAGGGCTGGCTCAAAATTTTCAAAAAAGTATCAAACTGTCAACTCAGGGTTATTATTCCAATCAAGCTATGAACATGTTATATTCAAAGTATCATTTGCCATTATAAACCATAACAAATGTTGGTCCAAAATGTGATTTCCCTATATAATCTATAGTAAAGTTTACCCCCTCCCAAGGGGGAAACATGAGACCCCAGGGTCAAGAAATTCACAATTTTGGTAAAGCACCTTAAGACCCTTCCATCTATGAAGAGTATTTGATTCTACCATATCTGGGTCTTGAGAAGAAGATTTTTGAAATTT
>NW_018408726.1:1516372-1529274 GCF_002113885.1 Mizuhopecten yessoensis
TCCACTCACCTCTCGTCCTTTGCCTGTGATGAGAGCGGCCAGAGGTTTGGCGTAGAACCGTGAGAATGTGAAGCCCAGACATCCATACATACTGTTGGCTGTTAACTTGAGAGCCTTCTGACGGATATCATACTGGAAAAGGCAAACACATCTTATACAATAACTTAGTTAATTACTAGTAGAGTCATCCTCAATATCCAGGGGTTACGCTCACTATCACTCTCTGCACCCCTGGAATATGTCATAGCAAATTTGAAGGTTCAGTGTGCGCCACCTTGTTGATGACTTGAGCAGACTAGTTCGATCCTTTGATGAACATCAAAAGAATCTTGCGGTCACGTAATGGTAGAACTTACTGTCTTTGAAATCGGACATCGCTCCTCTGTAATCTTCAAAGGACAGGTATCAGCCTAGTGATTGGTCAGAGTTTTTTTACCCGACACCAATCAAATAGCTAGCAACCTGCCTCCAATTTTGCTACGACATATTCCAGGAGAGAGCGAAAGTGAATGTAACCCCTTGATCCTGAGGATGAGGTAGAGTTTGCAATGGTCATCAACATTTTACCTTAGGGAATTTCTAGCCCCGCCCCACAATGGCGATGGATTTTATAAATGTGTTCGATTTTGACTATTAAGGGTCTACTAGACAGAAATCATGAACTGTACAAATTTTGAGTAGATTTGACCCAAAGGAAGTTATTTTAAGTAAACAGAGGTGGGACAGACGGACAGACAAACTGATGATGGTTGTAACAGTATCTCCTACAATCTAAATAAGGGGACACAAATGGCAACTGATTTATTTAATAGACCTTTACTCACGACAAATTTGTCATGTTCTCTCACTGTGATATTATCTTAGGTTTGTGTAATGTTAATACATTTATGAGAGTCCTACTGTTCATTTAACTATGATACTCTCTTACCTGTGTGTATTGCTCGTGAGAAATGTCGCCTTTCATCATCTGTTTCACCTGTCGTCTGCTCTCCACTAACTTGCGAATTTCTGTTGGCAGGATACCAGGTTCTAGATCTGGTTCTGGTAACTCTGAAAACATATCCTCCTCTCCTTTCTGAAAACAAAGAACAGGGTTTAATTGTATCGTAAACAGAGTACACAAACCCACACCCACATCATTGTGGGAGTTATATTGATAGTACAATTTGATTTATCTTTGAAATCTTTGTGATAGGGATGGAAATGGAACTTACTCACTTCTGCTAACAATAATCCCTATCCATTGTTAGATTTCCTGCCCAGGGATAATCCTGGAGGGGGACATGGGGCCATTGACCCTTCAAAAGTGAAATTGACCCCTCCATGTTCCAACTTTCTTTGATTTTACATAGAATGGCCCCTCTTAATTTTGATATTGACTAAAAATTGCTGAAATTGCCCAGTGCTTTCAAATTCCAGGATTTTCCCTGCCTGCCTATTTCTTCTTTGTACATTAATTATTCAATTATATTAAGGTACTCCTAAAAAAGTTTGAAAGTCTGGGTTGAGATAGATGTTTTCCTCGAAAAACTCGCAATAAATTTGGCAGGAGAAACTCATGGTTTTTAATACACAGGCCTTTACAGACATACATGCAGATGAATAGTCTCACTCTGTTTGGCACAATAACAATTGACAAAGGAATTTGAGAAAAAATGAGATAGCAACTTATTCAATCACTACACCTAATATTTGCATTACTTAAAGCATTCATATGGATTTATTAGGGGGTTTTGGGAAACTGACCCTGGAATGAAATTGGGAAAAAACCATTTGACAAATTAGTCTTTTTGGGAAATCTTGATAATCATTATACCAACTCTTAACACATGAAATTAGATTGTTTAACTTTTATTTAAGCCTGTCTTTATGACAACAGGATCCTTCTGTCCTTTCTACATATGCTTCATTTTGAGAACTCAGTCGATCCAGAGGAATTTATTTAAATTTATGCATTTATTTATTTTAGATTTCCCTATTGGGAATTTTAAAGGGGTAAATTGGGAAAAATCAGAGACTTTTTCAATTGGGAATGTGTCCTTTAACCCTCTCACCACTGTAGACTATAATGGACTCATCCAGATATGTGCATGGTAGAGTCTACTCAAGTTACATAGGGATGAAAGGGTTAAACAGACCTAAAAAGTACTCTGATAAACCCCTGATTTACTTTGAAGTCCCTTTATTTTGATTGTTTCCCAGATCAATCTAAGATAGTAAATTAATCTTGAAAGATGTACTTACAGTTTTCTGTTTTTCCCCTTCTGTGCGTTTCACGGTTGTGAAACAGATGTTAAACTCCTGAATGATGGATGGGTACAAACTGTTGAAGTCCAGTAGCAGGATATACTTATCATAGAAACCTACAACCAAAATGATACAAGGTCATCTGAGACAAGTATTTTACACACATGAAGGAATTTATAAAACAAGGGGCCAGATCATATCCATGATCATCCCCTGTGGTCTTCATAGACAAGTGATCCGTATATATATTTATCACATAATGTACTGTGTTATCCAGTGAATATACCAATGTCGTATTTTTTTGCGTATTAGCCCATGTAATATGACCTATTAGTCCTGTGTTTGGTTGTGAGTTTCAATTGTTTCAATTGTGACGTCACGCCTAGGACAAGTACATGACGTCAGACTTGCGCATTGGAGGTTTCATTTCAAGGTTGCATGAAAATGGTCATTTTACACGAATAAATGCCACAAATCTTGATTATGTAATAACAAGAGTACCGCGGGGCGGAACAATAAACGCCCATCGAATGCCATATAGTATTATATACTTTCTTATATTGAAATAAGATCTGCATCATTCAAAGAGTGGTTAGCTGACATGCTATAAAAATGTAGGAGAAAATCTCTGGACAAAAAATCAAATACTGAAATGAACAAAGGGCAATTACTTTTGAAAAAATCGTATCATGACGATAATGAATACCAAGTTTTAAAGAGATCCGTTGAAAAATGTAGGAGAAGATTGCCGGACAAAAATCAAATACTGAAATAAACAAAGGGCAATAACATTTAGAAAAATTGTTGAATCAAAATTCTTTTAAGGGAGACACAACTTCATATCATGATTATAATGTATATCAAGTTTCAAAGATTTCAGTTGAAAAATGTAGGAGGAGATTGCTGGACAAACAAAAGTTTACGCNCGTATCATGACGATAATGAATACCAAGTTTTAAAGAGATCCGTTGAAAAATGTAGGAGAAGATTGCCGGACAAAAATCAAATACTGAAATAAACAAAGGGCAATAACATTTAGAAAAATTGTTGAATCAAAATTCTTTTAAGGGAGACACAACTTCATATCATGATTATAATGTATATCAAGTTTCAAAGATTTCAGTTGAAAAATGTAGGAGGAGATTGCTGGACAAACAAAAGTTTACGCCGGACGGACAAACCCATACCATAATACTCTTGTCAAATTTGACGGGTGTATAAAAGGTATCTTACATTTGTTTTCATTTCACATGAAATATTTGAAACGTCACAAATTTTTCATTTTAGCTTCCCAGAGGCTCACTAAATTGAAAAATACTTAAGATTCGTTTCATAAATCTCATATGAAACGGAAACTCATGCAAGATCCTATAAATATACAAATATTTACATGAATTTCCAATTAAAGAAGAAATGTGTTGCAGCAACATCACATACAAAGTTAATCAAACTGAACCTCTTTTTGTCAAATAAAGTTGCTGCAATATTGACATTTTAAGGTCTATCCACAAGAATGACAAGTACCTAAACAGCCACTGGCTAACTGATCAGGTGACAAAGACGTAACCATTTATAGCCTACCTCGCTTGGGTTCCAGCACCAAACCTCCAGCATAGGCAGGTTTTCGTCTTCCTTTTGTCGGAGCCTTCACGTCACCATCTTCATCCTCCGCAGATACCTGTCAGTAAAATACATAGCATGTTAACACTTAAGATCACCAGGCATATAAACATACTATATAACACGGAACGAGATCAAATTTGTTTGCAGCTTGAGAGAACCCATTAGTGTATGCTGCCCAATAATGAATTCTATAGGCTGTTTAATATGAAACATTCACATATTTGCAAACTTTTTGAAATTTCCATGGGAGAGATTACTCGTGCTTGGAATTAAAACAAAAGTGTGTGCAAATACCTCCTTGGGGGGAAAATAACACTTTTAAATGGCATCTTTTGAGCTGTTCTATAGTTTCAATTCTTAGAAATTCTTGATATTGTTTATCCTACACCAATACTCACAGAAGTAGCCTTTTTCTTGTATTCTTTATCAGGAACAATGAAGTTTTTTTCTGTGAAAGCATGTAGCAGTAGATACTCGTTTCTCTCCGATCGTCCGCCCATCAAAGTCCTTGTCTAAACAAATAAAACATGTAACTACATCATACAATGCATTAACTGATGTTTAATACCAGGACCTGAATGGTGCAGTCGACATGCATCACTTTCGTCTATTTCATGAACATGTTAGCAATGAAAATGATGATTGTAATGTAAAATATGAAGTACAGTTTTAAGGGATTTCCTACAAGTTTTTTACATGCTAATAAGGAATTTCCCCTCAGATGTCCTGTAATATGCTGTAAAACAGGAAATGCTTAACCCCATTTGATGTTGCTCTTTTCACCTTTAATAAGAGGGCAGTAACAAAACAACAAAACAGCAATTTCAACTTTGGTCAAAATTTGTTTGTAACGCCACATAACAAACATTTGGCACAGCCAAAATAGCAGCGTAGCATCCCTGTTTCATGTCCCTGTTTCATGTAAGCCGTCCAATCCATAAGTTCAAGATTCTAACAGAACTATCCATTGTATAGTAAAAATATTTCCTTCTTTAAATTGCCACGTCAGGGTTTCCAGACACATACCATCACATTGCCACAGATGTTTGTGATTTGTAAGGCCAGAGGCAGGACGTTCAGTTCGTACATTATACGCAGAATTAGTGTGGAGTCCACTAGCGTCATTTCAACCAGCTGCAGTAACTGTTTCGCAGACCTGGAATTAAAGGAGTTCATAATACAAAGCAGCTGCAATGAAGGAAATTAATATCTAGAACTGTAAGCCAAAGCTGATTCGAGTATACCCCCCTAACTTTGTTGCAGGGGTATAATAATGAATACCTCTTAATGAAGTATAGGTAATGTTTTGTAACTTCAAAACATTTTTGTTAACTTTTTTTATATTATAGGCCCAAGAAAATACGGATTAAATTTGTTGTTGTCTACATTCTAATTTTTAGCTGGTTAGGTTTCGAGTCCTTATTATTGTTTCCTGTCCACTATTAGAATCCTCCTGTGTGCTTACTTAGATCACATGTAACAAGGCAAACTATTGGAAACAATCCATAGTCCTAAATTTCTGGACAGACTCCAGTTTGAAAAATGAAGGAAGGGATGTAACTCTATATTTGGAGGCAGCAAATCAGGCATTTGTAAGTTACTGAGTATTTGAGGCATGTCCTGTACTAAGTAACACAAGGACGGAATGTAACCTACAGTCCTCTCGCCTAGTAATGGCTGGGGACTTATAAACATACATAGTAATGGCTGGGGACTTGTAAACATACATAGTAATGGCTGGGGACTTGTAAACATACATAGTAATGGCTGGGGACTTATAAACATACATGGTAATGGCTGAGACTTACAAACATACATAGTAATGACTGAGGACTAATAAACATACATAGTAATGGCTGGGGACTTATAAACATACATAGTAATGACTGGGGACTAATATACATACATAGTAATGGCTGAGGACTTATAAACATACATAGTAATGGCTGGGGACTTGTAAACATACATAGTAATGGCTGGGGACTTGTAAACATACATAGTAATGGCTGGGGACTTATAAACATACATGGTAATGGCTGAGACTTACAAACATACATAGTAATGACTGAGGACTAATAAACATACATAGTAATGGCTGGGGACTTATAAACATACATAGTAATGACTGGGGACTAATATACATACATAGTAATGGCTGAGGACTTATAAACATACATAGTAATGGCTGGGGACTTGTAAACATACATAGTAATGGCTAGGGACTTATAAACATACATAGTAATGGCTGGGGACTTGTAAACATACAGAGAAATGGCTAGGGACTTATAAACATACATAGTAATGGCTGGGGACTTATAAAACATACATAGTAATGGCTGGGGACTTGTAAACATACATAGCAACACAAGGACGGAATGTACCCTACGGTCCTCTCGCCTAGTAATGGCTGGGGACTTGTAAACATACATATGTCATTTACCATACATGTTTATAACAATTAACAATATTTGTACTTTCACTTACTGGTACATGTTTCTGACTTGTTCATAGTCAAGCTCGAAGCGTTTCTGTTTGAGTATAACATTAGCGAGCTCGGTGAGGTCGTAGCTTCGACTGCGGATGAGCTCGCGGGAAGAGATCTTGACGTCACACAGCAGGCGACCGCAGGTGATGTACTTATCTGTGAACCCGGCACGCACTCCTGCATGACCCTGGAGACATGGATAAACTGAATAGACATTTGGATATGAAAACTTTTTAATACTCCCATTCATAATGTAAAGTAACTTTTTAACACTTCTGCTTTCTGACAATAAATAGACTGTAGAACTACAATCAGTTTGTTTGGAAGTTATGACACACCTATTGTTGACTGGGTTTGTAAACTGATGTTTTATCGGACCCTCAGAGCGTCTGGTATTCTGGCCCAACTATGGTAAGGAGCCAGTTTGTACCAAGATGAATCTATTTAGGAGCCATGCCTATTAAAATATAGCTTTGTTGAGGCTTCTTCCAGCAAGTGATCCAGATGGAAGACTAATCCCTGGTACAAAGTGATTTTATAGGAAGTGGTTTGTGGGATCACTTAGTCATGGTAAGGTACGTACCGAGAGTTTGGGCATTTTTGTTCTCTTGAGACGCCCTAGTTTGGACCAGTGAGGAATCTTGTTGGCGCTGATTCTGTGGAGCAACACATCCAGGTCAAACCCATAGATATCATGGCCCTGAAATTGTACAAAGTAGTATACCTGTAGTCTTGAACTACTACATCAGAGCTCCTATCGTCTAGTATTTTAATGATTATAGACAATAACACAGCATTGATTTGATATGTCCACCTAATAGGATCAATTACAGTTTGTCATAATTAACAGTGAGGGTAAACCTCATAATCATGTCTATCTTTCATAAATAAAAGATTTTCAAAGTTAAGCCATCATTCATGATCTAGTAAAGTTACAAGAAAATAACAGTTGATTTTCAATGCTACACATAAAACACATTAATTAATTGACAGATTTCCGATAGAAGTGATTTAAGTTTGTTATCAGACACTACTACTGTATTTCATAATCTGGCCTGTAATATACCTTACCACAACAACATCTGGGTCAATCTTGTGAATTTTGGCTAACATGAAGCCTAAGAGAGCTCTCTCATTTTGGAAAGTTTCCATTTTCATATTGCAGCTCTGCAATAAATAAAAAGTTCCTTTTACAGCTGGAGACACTCTACAATCCTGATACACTCACTTTTCTTCAAAAACATTTTATATTTGGTGTAAGGCTCTTAAAACAGTGTACAAACTTCCCCTCAAACTAATCAACCTTGAAAAATATAGCCCTGCTTCCCCACACCCTCTCCTCGTCAGAGACACAGGAATATATTAAATCCGATACTGCCGATACATCTATAAAAAAATTCCGAGCAGGATCTTTGCATCCACCACCCTACGATTTTCAATAGTTTTATTAACTTTGATTTTTCTCTTCTTTTCTCCATTTGATAGAAAGTCTTGTCAACAGTAAATGTCTGTACGTCAACACACAAGTAACTACAATCTATAACCTGATAATGGATCTTAGAATCAAGGTGTGTCATTCGTTGTAACAAGTCCCTATCAAGGCAATAGTTAAGAGTGGGATTTTACAGCATATTAAACCAGGGACTGATATAAATCGGAATCAATTCCTGTTAAAATTGAAATTTTCATGTGTGGAAATACTTGTATTGTCCACAGCCCTACAATTTACATTGGTTCTATGTTCTATTTTCCCCCTCTTTCTCTATTTGATAGATAGTCTTGTCAACAGTAAATGCATCTCCTATAACTTTTGATTAAAACTTCACTGGGTTTGACAGTGTTCTTTCAAATTAACTAAAACTGAAACTATAACTGAAAAAAGATAGAAATTTTCCAAGAAAACTGTCTGTAAATAATGGATATCAAATTATTGACATAGAACAAGCTTAACAACACAAGTTTTCACTTTAAATAATTTTACAGAAAGGAATAAGCTACCAAACAACATCTTGAATTTTTATGCAAACTGCACTATCACTAATTATCAGGGAGAAGCGCAAGAAGTGATGAAACAGCCAAGACAAACATGCAGAATCATTGTACTTAAACATCTGGACCACATCACATACAAAACAAGGCTTAAAATCCTCTAGGCAAATAATCAAGTTTTGTTTATCTGTGTTTTACGTCCAATTAACAGCTAGGGTCATTTAAGGATGTGCCAGGTTTTGGTGGTGGAGGAAAGCCAGATTTCCCAAAGAAAAACCACCGACCTACGGTCAGTACCTGGCGACTGACCAGAGTAGGACTCGAACCCGCGACCCAGTGGTGGAGGGCGAGTGGTAGCAGAATGTCAGACGCCTTAACCATTGCAGCCCCTAAATCAAATGAAATATTATCCGACAGATAGATGGACGGAGTGCACACCTATATTTCTTTTTTATTTGTCTAGATGGTATTATTATGTATTTGATACTGATTTTTTCGGCATGACTATAGCTTGGATAAAGCATTTTTGAAAAGAAAACCATACCCTGCAGGACTTTTAGAAAAAAAATAACCAAGGTGAAATAAACAAAATATAATCAACAACAGTTTCCGAGTGTAAACAAATCAGTGGCAATAGACCAGGATTCAAACCCTTGACTTCTGATCGTTTTTACTCTCACTGTAACAGACTGAGCTACGGAAGGATCCTGGTCCAACTGTACTAGTTATAACCAAATCAAAACTAAGGGGAGGTTACTGTACATCTGTGCCACGCTTTGACCATCAATGCAATCTATGGTGCAAGTTCGGATGGTCTAGCACTTATACTTTCAGTGAAACTAACTTACACACAAAAACTTAATGTTAATGGAGATGCTGACAAAGTCAATGGACCATGACAGGTAGGCTGCATCCAGCATTTGATGCATGGGTTGAGATGTACCACCAAAGATGCATTTATGGTCCAGGTTTGGTTGGTCTAGCACTTATATAAACTATAGACGCAAAAACTCAATGTCGACGCAAGAAAAGCAACACCTAAGTCTCGCTACCACTACTCCGTGGCGGCGAGACAAAAACCAGAGTTCAGTGGGAAAGGGATTCTTAAGATTCTATGATACAGTTTATAATGAAAATGTATGTCCATGTAATCTTGAACTGATTTCTCTAAGCTGTAAAAAAGCTTCTGTGAATGCATGCAGCAACAGTACTACTAAATCACAAATCAGGAGAAATCATACAATAAATCAGGACACAGTTTTACTCAGCATCCCACATAGAAACCACTTTACCTTTCCATCGGCTGCTTTGTATAATCCAGAATTGAAAACAAAATTGATCAACATTGTCTTAATTAATAAACACAAAAATATTATATACTGATCAAAATGTTGACAATTCTGAAATACATCAGTAACTTGAACTGAACTGAACCATCTATACGAAATTATTGATTAATTTGTGTTTCTCCCTAAAAACTTCCGAGTGACATTTTCAAAGTAATCTTTTCAAATAAAAGAGTGATGAATTATCAATAATCTAGTAACTTTTTATACTTACACTTCACAATATTTGAGATATAGTTTCAAAATGTCAAGTGTATATTGAATTCATAAAAAGTTTAATTATAACACAAAGGCCCAATGGACCTGTACCATTCACCTGTTACACATCTTGCATTAATGGCCGTCAAAGAGGGACCAAGTCCAACAAACTAAAACACGCTACAGTTACTTTACACCTTACAGTTCTTTGAGGATTTTACTGTCTGATACTCCAAAACCTTTTCAATTTTCTTAAGAAGTTACTGTAATAATCTGACCTTCAACGATAGTCTAGGTTATTCACTCAGATCCAACACTTAAAAGCTACAGGCCAAATATATGCCTTGGTCTCTAGGTTATTATAGTGGTAAACTGTTTAAAAGTTTGAACACATTGACCTCTGTGGCCTTGAAAATATGTCTTGGTCATTCACTGGAACAAACTTGATAAACATCTAACAAGTATGCTACAGGCCAAATATCATCACCCTAGACCTATTGGTTATTCATACGAAGCTGTTTCAAATTTCTCTATACATTAGTCCCATGTGACCTCGAAAAGAGGCGAGTCATATATTTGAACAAATTTGATAATTTGCTTTTTTTGTCGGGCTCAATCCCAGGAAGCTACCGGCCTAATAAATGGCCTCTCTGACTTTCAGTTCTTCAGCAGGAGTTGTTTGAAATTTTGACATATTTGACCACTGTGACATTGAATATTAACAAGTCTTTTATGTTTGCAAACTATGTCAAGGTCCACCCTAGGATGCTTCCATCTATGCATCGTAACTCTAGGCATTTCCTTTCTTTAGCAGAAGTTGTTTAAAGGAATAGTTGACGGGCGACAGAGGCCCCACCACAGCAAAAGCTCACTTGCTCTTCAGACAGGTGAGCTCACGAACATTTTGTGATCTTACCTCCTTTTGAACCTTGTCCTTGAGGTCGTATGGAAAAATACAGTCATTTGGCTTGCCGAGAGCTGAAATGATAGTTTTACGATTTTCATTGCATAGTAGTGGTAATCTTTCTTAAAAACACTATGTAGTGTAATGCTGCCCAACTTGTAATGATCAACTTTTAAAATTATGTTGAATAAATCGACATAAAAACAGAAATTGCGTAAATAAAATTAAACCTATTCAGGGTTAAACATCAAGGCCAAACATAAAAATATTTGGTGCTTCCGGTAAACCTAGGCCAAACAAAACAAGAGGCCCAATGGGCCTGCATCGCTCACCTGGTATAAAATTCACACTTGTAACCTTAAAAGTGATCTAAAATAAAGCTACAGGCAAAATATCAGTATTTATGATTAAAATTCGTTCAAAAGACCGTTATTTTTTTTTAAAACATTTCACCCCTGTGATTGAAAGTCGAACAAAGTCATTATGTTGAACACATTGTATAGCCTTTCATCTCAGGATGCAACTTGCAAAGTATAAACATCCTGGGACCCATGGTTATTCATAAGAGGTTGTTTAAAGATTTTAAACAAATTTGACCCCTGTGACCTTGAATATAAGTCAAAGTCATTCACTTTAACAAACATAGTAGTCCTTGATCCCAGCATATGCTACTAACTAAATATCAACATCCTGAGCCTTTTGGTTATTCAGAACAAGTTGTTGAAATATTTTAAACATATTTGCTCCTTGTGACCTTGAATATGATTCAAGGTCATACATTTAAACAAACTTGGTAGCCCTTGATCCTAGTATGCTACTGACTAAATATCATCACCCAGGGCATTTTGGTTATTCAGAAGAAGTTGTTTAAAGTTTTTAACATATTTGACCCCTGTGACCTTGAATATGGGTGAAGGTCATTCATTTGAACAAACTTTGTAGCCCTTCATCTCAGCATGCTACTGGCCAAATATCATCACCCTGGGCATTTTGGTTATTCAGAAGAAGTTATTTAAAGGTTTTTTAAGACAATTGACCCCTGTGACCTTGAATATAATTGAAGGTCATTCATTTGAACAAACTTGGTAGCCCTTCACCCTAGCATGCTACTGACCAAATATCATCTCCCTGGGCAGTTTGGTTATTGAGAAGAAGTTGTTTAAAGTTTTTAACATATTTGACCCCTGTGACCTTGAAAATAGATGAAGGTCATTTATTTGAACAAACTTGGTAGCCCTTCATCCCAGTTTGCTTCTGGCCAAATATCATCACCCTAGGCCTTTCGGTTATTAAGAAGAAGTTGTTTAAAGTAAAATATTGACGCCGGACGACGCACCACGGCATAAGCTCACTTGGCACTTCGTGCCAGGTGAGCTAAAAATACGACCCTAATTTTTTGTGCCTACCCTAAACTTTTGACGGCAAATTTCAAAGAAGCACAGTCAAACTTTTGTTACCTATCTAACTACCCTAAATTTTCCAACATGTTACAGGAAACATGTATTTTTTTGTCTGGCCTAACTATATTTTTATTGGTAGTTTATTAGTCCTACAACAATGTTACTTGTCCAAGATTTCCATATGGAAACATCTCCAACACAAAACATAAAAGTAATTTACTGTATGGGACATAAAATAATTACTGCCATGAAGACATAGTGAAGTTCTAGGAAAATCTGACAGTTGTCATGCAGTAGGCCTATACCTGTATTTTTAGCAGGTTTACAAAAGATATTTTAAAACCTATCCATAATATGATATTGTGATAACATATTTGTTCACAGGTCGGAAAGAGCAGAGTAGTTTGGTGATTCACTAGTCCTTGAAGAAATCTACTAATCTCGGACTGGAGGATTAGTTAAGTGTCAAACCCTGCTATTGAAATGATACGCTGAAAATCTGTTGTGAATGACTCAGCATCAATTCCTGACTCCTTCCTATTCAGCTTGTTTAGATGGGTATAGATTCCATTACTTTAACCACAGGTGATACATTATATTTTTGTTATTTGCATAACTGAACTTTCATCACTTGCATCAATTGAATTTGATGTTGCCTAATCAGGTAATATCTGTTTAACTCATTCACTCCTGAAATTTCATAATGAACT
>NW_018408726.1:1529607-1550716 GCF_002113885.1 Mizuhopecten yessoensis
ACTTCAAAAAGAATCGCAAGGAAGCAAAATATACATTTTACATGTACTATGATGCGAGTCTTGTTTCCTTCCACCTTCATATTTGCTGGGCTAACAGAAATGTAAATACCGGTGCAATACTCATTTGTTAGCTTTGATTTGTTTTATTTCACCTTATATACCTCCTCCATCAAGAGCCAGGGTTAAAATCAGAGAACCACTTTGTCTTTGACCTTTGTACCCAAATGACCTTGACCATTAACCCAGTGACCCTGATCTTTGGTCAGTTGACTTTTTCTTTAATTCCGACCAACTTTGCTTCTTAATATCATAACAAAATGTTCATCAGTGAAAAATACAAAACTTGACCTTGACCCTTTGGACCCAGTGACCTTGACCTTTGGTCAATTGACTCCTTGTTTAATTCTGAGCAACATTGCTTCAAAGTGTCATAGCGAAATATTCACCAGTGAAAAGATACAAAATTTAACCTTGACCCCTGACCCGATGACCTTGGGTCAGTTGACTCCTTGTTTAATTCTGATCAACTTTGCTTCATAATGTTCATCAGTGAAAATATGTAAAATTTGACCTTGACCTTTGAACCTAATAACCTTGACCTTTGACCTTGACTTTTTACTTCAATGTGTATTTTTGTGAACTGAACATCTTGACCAAGTTTCATGTACACCGTCAATAAAAACCAAAGTTATCAGCCAGGAACAAAATTTGTGGACGGACAGACAGAGTGATTACTATAGGGCACCCGTATCTCCGATACAGGGCCCTAATAAAGAATTTCATTTCAATAAAAAAAACAAAAACTGAAGTAATCATGCCTATTCTACACAAACCTCATTCTGGTGTGATTTTGGATTAGGGAGGGTACGCAGGTTCATCGTCATGACAACAAGAGGAGGTGGAGACAGGTTCAGGGATGAATCTGTCATGACGCTGACATAGTCTGGGCGAGTTAACATCACCTGGTTTAAAAGACAATGTAATAAATACAACTAAAGGATCAATTGAAATATCAGGGAGCATATGTTTTTTTCCATACATCTTTATTTTAAAAAAGTTTTTTGGAACAGAAAGGGATATGCTTAATCAAGAAAAGATCATCCCAATTCTTAATAAGTAATCAGTTATTATAAATGGAAATGTACACTGAATTTGATTGAATTCATTCACCCCTGAAAACACATTTGAACTCTTCCAATTCAATGGCTGGAATAGTTCATTATGAAATGTCAGGTGTGAATGAGTTAATATAGAAAATCAAGCGAAACACTTGGGAAATGATGCAACTCCAAGGAGTTGATGGTGTTGATTAAATCACCACACCTAAAACCTGATCTCTCCCAGTTTTACTACATACCTCAAGCTTGCACCAACTGATTGGCAGATTTGAAATTTCTGAAAATGGTGAAAATTCATTACATGAGGAAATCCTTGCTGCAGTTTGATTATTGTCCTCTCCTATTCTGTCTTTGCGTATTGCAGAGTTATCTTCTCTTGTGAGCAGGTATTGATTGTTACGTCATTGGTTTGTGAGAGTAACGTCATCAATTTTTGAGAAAATGATGCAATTTTCTCACACAAACCAATGACGTAACAATCAATACATGCTCACAAGAGAAGATAACTCTGCAATACGCAAAGACGGAATAGGAGGGTGACATCATCAACACAGCACATCATGCACTGTTTCTATTAATGGATTCATGTAATAACTATATGGTGTTTCTACTCTCAATATCAGTACTACATAATGTCAATATTAGTATACCTCTTACAAAACATATTTCCAGTCATTATAAGTACACAACTTTACTATGCAGTATTTCTACTGTAGATATAAATACACAGGATTTATTTTTATATTTCTACTTAACTTGGACCCTATAAACCTACAAAAGAATATGAAAGTTGTTTTTTCAGTATTACTTTTTATATATATGTATTTTTTTTAAACATCTTTTCTCAGAATTTTCAGATTGATCAAACATGTATGTATGTTTTGTTTTAACCCTGTAATCAATATAAAACAGCTATTTATTTTATCGGGATGACATCACAGGTTGGCAGCATCCGTGGCACAAATCCAATATTTTAGAAATTATTAAAAAATATCAAAATTGTACTGAATGTAAATACAAGGATTGAATCCTGTTGTGTTGAGGTGAACAATAAGATTCAAGCCTTGAATTTTAAGTTTTTCCATTTCAAGGCGGAAATGAACATTATATTTTGATTTAACTAGTAACTTGTGATGATTTCCTCCCTGGTATATGAAGTGAATGCGTCACTTACGAGGACATTTGAGATCAAGCCATGAAGGACCTTTCATCTTTGCATCCAACAGGAAGATTTCCAAGCTGAAAGGAAAACGCAAAAATATTTTTCAACAGGAAAATGGATAGAAATAATTTATATGTTTAATAATAACAATTCATGTCCACTGTACCGGAGTAAAATATTTGTAAGACAAACAGATGTCACACTTATCTAAATTTGAAATATTGGTGAAGTTATCCCCAAGATGAATTCAAATACGAAATATAAAGACTGTTCAGTACTAGAGTAATTGAACTAAAGGCGAAGTATGACCATGAGAATTTTAAAGCAAACACTTAATGATCCTTCTTGTCATGACGCAAGGCATAAAACCTGATGTTGTGGAAGCGACCTCAAGTTTGTTTAACATGTACAGATATAGGAAATGTTCAACAGAATGTGATGCATGACTGACAGACAGAGAGGATGAAATGAAAACAATGTATTGTTTTTTCCAAATGTGCGGGACAACCAAGACCATGTGAGATGGGTGTAGAGGTATTAGTCTTCAACAAACAGTGACAGTGAATTCTCTTACCAAGAGGTCTTAGTACCAAATACGTGAGAAAATGTTTCGCCCTTCAGATCCGACGGCAGAACTGGATTGTCAGCCTGTAAAATACAACCACCGATATAGAATTAGTGTCAATGTAAATTTCAGTCAGTGTAAATATTCAGGCCTATCACATCAACGAGTTGATGTCAGTGATAGTGATTTTTTTAACTTTTTTTTCTAAAGGGCCAGTGCCTTTTTTTTTTATTGGGAACTTTAATGTGCGGACACAATGAATTGGGAATTTTACGACATGTTACGGATGTATGATATTAGGGAAATTTTGTATGAGATTACAATCGATCATCAGCCCATCACTAGGTGTAAGGAACTCACTGCATATCTGACTTCCAGATAGTCTGACTCTACTGGGACCTCTTCCTTTTCAAAGGCATACTGCTTCGTAGCTTTCTGAAAAATAAAGTTATTTGCATTGACAACATGTTTTAAAATAAAATTACAAAGCAATTTATCAAACTGCAATATTTCCACCAAGCTTTGTCGGGCTCCATCATAGGATGCTACTGGACAAATATGACTCTAGGCCTTTCGGATCTTCAGAAGAAGTTGTTAAAACAAAAAGTTGACGGACAGACGCTGCGCCATGGCATAATCTCACAGGTGAGCTAAAAATAATATTATCCTAATGTAACATAAAGCAAAGCATAAATTTGCAAGACTTCAGAGTTATATCTGCAATTCATCATCAAACATTCATTATGAAATAACAGACCTTGGATTTGAATTTCTTGATTTTGTGTTTCTCGACGATCTTCTCATTGAATTCTGTGTAGACATCTACCAATCCAACCTCAAACCCTGTGTCCTCTCCTGTCTTCTGACAAAATTTCTACAAAATCAATCCAAAGGATATTTTCCATAACCATTTTTGAACATTTCACATCTAATATATTGTAAAATTACAGCAGGTTGTTGTACACCACTGGATGTTGGAATACTCAGGGGTCAGAATGGAAAGTTTTCATTATATGCAATTAACTTATGTGTTGAAGACTTCAGTGACGTGCACAGTCATGGGCATGGGTTCAATTCCACAATATATCCCAACCAGTTTTTCCTCCCATAATGCAGTTAATTTACTCAGCTATATAATTTACCCTCAATCATTTTCTTTAAAACCCTTTTGCACATCTTTCCCTCCTTCCTCCCCCATCCTCTTCTCTTCCATATACTTTTATCTATATGTATAATATTAGTCAGTGCCATCTAAATGCCGTTTTACAAAAAAAGAGAATCAGATGGATTAACAAAAGTACTTTGTACTTGTTTTCGAATCTTATATGTATATCATGTTTGTATCACTGGAATATTATAACGATAATAAAAAGTTTAAACTAATATATTGTAACAGAGACCTCTTTTCCAAATGGCCCTGAATCTCCCTGTAACCCATTCCTGAGTGTCCTACCACTAAGGTTACGTTTACTTACCTCTAGTCATGCCAGTGATCAGTGTTAAGGTGGTCCACCACTAACATTGCCAATAATGTGCTTAATATACCAGAGGTTCATTCTTTGCTCCATTAACATTTCATTATAACTACTGGAATTGATGTTTAAATTGCCTTAGATAAACTACTTAGTTAGGGCATCAATATTTACAGAAGTTGAAGAAGCCAATTTTCTCCCATCCTCGATACCCAGGGGTTATGCTCACTTTTGCTCTCTACACCCCTGGAATATGTCATAGCAACAATGAAGGCACTCGGCTAGCTATTTGATTGGTGTCAGGTAAAACAAAACCCTGACCAATCACTAGTCTGATACTTGTCCTTTGAAGATTACATAGGAGCAACGCTCGACTTCAAAGCCTATCATTTTTTACCGTTACGCGACCGCGAGATTCTTTTGATGTCCATCAAAGGACCAAACTAGTCTCCTCATCTCATCCACAAGGTGTTGCACACTGAGCCTTCAATTTTGCTATGACATATCCCAGGGGTGTAGAGAGCGAAAATGAGCGTAACCCCTGGATAACGAGGAATTTTGTTTTCCTAATAGGCACAATTGGGATAAGTGGTGATAACTGATTTGTATCAAATGTTGTCCCCCCCCCCCCCTCTCTCAATTTTTTTCCCCATTATAGCAACTGTATTGTACACCATTATAAAAGATCAAATATATCTGCATCCTCCATCAACTAGGTACTAACCGTTTTTCTAGGAAGAAGGTACAATCTTCTTTCTATGTTTTTGACAGTCACACAACAGCTGACATGTGTTTTCGCCGAATCAATCCAAACTTTTCCGAATAAGTAAACGGTTCCTAAAACACAAAACTTCCGTTAAAACAAAATGCATTCATAAAAACACTCATATTCAACTGAAATGACCAGGTACTATACTTTCAATGATATACTTAGTAAACACACCAACCAATTGCTACTTTTAACTCAAATTTGTCCATATTCATTTGGGCCTTTTCACTTCGGTGTAACTCAGCTCCTGCCCCCATTCGGAGGGGGAGCTGTAGCACATATACGTAAGGGTCGTTCCACAGCCCAGCTGCTTCCTGGCACCCCGTAAACCTGTTTACTCAACATGAACTACAATCGACCTTCGGCACAGCTCTGTTCCGCCGTGGGCGCCACAAGAATTACGACATATGCCACAGCCGCTTTCACACAGTTCATACAGCCCTATAGTATGTAGACTGTCCATATTATTTGCCATATATGGACACTATTAATAATGCATGCAAGTTTTCGGCCGGGCCTATGCCACTTTATCAAGACTTCAAAATTCTAGTTTCGGTTATGTGCAGTGTGTGTGAGTACCGGTATGTGGCCAAACATTGTTGTATGAATACATGCTATGAATCTGAACTACTTTGTTTGTTGTTTCATAAACTCAAAGAAAGAACAAAGAATTTCTTCAATCTTCTGATCAGAATCATCTTTGTATCTAAGAGAAGCTGACATTTAGTGATCACACATTCCAACAGCCTCTGAAGGTAATCAATACCAGGCTATTTGACACCATTTTTTTTCTCATTTTCTCACATTTTTTTCAAATTCATTCTTTGTACTCCTATACGATCACTACTAAAACAGCAAATCTACAGAGACAACACTGTAGTCCACTATGTTATTTTTAAGGATTTGATTAGACAAGTCACCTGGGTTATTGTAAGGGTCTTCGTAAGCATCCAACCAGTAAAAGCGTAACACTTGCTCTCCAGCTTCATTGGTAACCAAGGGTAACTTTGAGGTGTCCACCTGGACATCTGTCTGTGAGACGATGGGTTCTGATTGGCTGTCAGAGTATGAACCCCAGCTTGTAGAGAAGGTCTCAAAAGGTCTGGAAAAAATGAGAACCTATCAATAACTATGGTCCTTCTCAATAATATGATTATTCCTTATATTTCAATTATTGTTAAAAAAAGAAAAGCTCATGATAAAATGCCCAAAGTAAACCCCCCTCCTCTGGTTATATAATTATGTACACATACTCTATTTACTATCGCAAGAGGAAAGGAAAAATGCACGGCCAGAATGGGGTTCAACCAGGACCTTCCGAACTCTAGACAGATGCTCTACCAACAATCGACCCAGTCCAGTTCTGCTACATTCCTCCCTCCTTTAACAAAGTCTTTGACCCCGAAGTCACATGAGACCCTATACCATATTCTGTGTTCTACCAATTGAGCTATCTGGTCGCCTAGGATCGACCCAGTCCAGTTACGTTACACTACATACATATATACACGATAAATTAGCCCTCAGACAAATCTTTTGACCAAGGCTAACCTGAGGTAATAACATTACACAATTATTTTAAAACTTATTTTACAGAACCAACACGATCAGTATCCTTTGTGTTAACAATTTTTACAGTGTACCTTAGCACTTAGTCATGCAAAGACATTTAATTATCTATTTAACTCATTCACCCCTGAAGACACATTTGGACTTTAGATTATCACTATATACTGTTGCTGCATTTGTTTAAAACGATTGAACCAGTTGGACCAGAGTTGTTGGTTTAAGAAATAAGGTCGGACCTAGAATTCTTGTATACTTGACCAAGATATCCGCATTTCCGGTGGTGCTGGAAAATTCTATCCGACCCACGGGTCTAGATTGCTTACACGCGCAAACTAGCGGGGGATTAGTGACCTTTCGGGTCATGCTTTTGTTCGTGATGTCATTTTATGATGTTTTGGGGTCAGTCAGGGTCATTGACATCACTAACAATTGATATCTGGGCTTCATATGCAAATGAGATATGTGCGGACAGTTTACAATTTTACTAGAAGAGCCTCAGGGTCTCCTGCTCAATATTTTATCCCAGTGGTTTGAATTACCTGATCAATACCTCACATCAGGGACGGATTCTATTAATCTCATACTGCTTTTTAAGTCAGCCTTGACAAAGCCTTGCAAGGCCTCCATAACAATGGCAGGTCCGCCAGGATTTATACCTGAAAATGCTTCATTTTAAACAAAAAACCAGTTGAACCTGATACACGAAAGGGGCATATAGTATGATAATAACAATTCATGAATTTAGAAGACCCAGATGAAAGGGCATGCATTTAGATGACCTAGATTAATAGGTCATGCTCTTAGGGTTCATTCGAGTATCCGGTTGAAATGGTTGAACCTGTAAAGAAAACGACAGGCACAGATCTGAACCGAGGCTGACCTCAGGAATATTCGGCATGTGTAATTTGAGGGGTCCAGACGTACCTGACTGAAATTAAAATGGTGACTATTGCTAGTTTGTGTTATTTCTTTCTAAAACAATGTCAAGCCACATGTAGTTTTTAAGATACGTTATGTCATTCAGTGGACGGATGAAAGAAGGGCATAATATTCTTGAGACATTGTTTTTTATTCTCCGAAACTGTGCATCTTTAGCTCTGCTTATAGAACGGTCCAAGTCCATTCGTTTATCTTGGATAATTTCTGCACCACCTGTACCGTTTTAACCGGAATATGTGAATGTAACCTTAGAAGACCTGGTTTAGAGGGCCATGCACTTACATGACCGTGATCATGTACTTAGGTTGTGTACTTACATGACTACAACAGGTTCCGATTTAGGTTCTACTTTTGGTTTGACTAAAGTCATGGTAACCGGTTCCTCTTTCGCTTTGACCTTAGTGGATTTCTCATCCACCTCCTCATCAAAATCAATGTCATCTAACTCCACCAATCCCGAGTCGTCTGTAAAACAAGGTCAGAAATGATGACTGCTTCAAAATCTTGAATAAAAATAATTCATACCACTATCAAACAAAACAAGGATCCCGTCTCACTTTTCCAATGAAGGATTAGTTCCATAATAGTTAAAAACACACAGAGGGCAATATTTTTTTTTATTTTTTGGATGAAACACAATCACAATATGTCATCTGAGGGACGCTGGTTACCTTAAAATGCAGAAAACTAGAAAAAGTCTAACCAAAGAAATGGAGCTCATCATGAAGTTACATGGTGGTGAAACAACCGATATATGATAATTGTAACTGAACCAACTCAGAACAATAATGGTAAGAGTTATAGAATTCATAACAAATTAGGCAAATTCACAATAATTTTGCATTTCTCAGTGGTACATGAAAAACTATAATAGAACACATCACATGCTATCTGCATGATGCAAGCATTGGATTTAGTGGTGTCTTATGTAAAATCCAATTTTGCACATACTGTTGCTCAAATGTGACATGTAAAAGTAGTTAAAAAGTAGTTATAATGCCAATCATCTGAATTGCAAGTATCAAATAGTGTCAAAGAAAACTTATCTATTTAAGTATGATATTCAACAAGTTAGTACTTACGTAAAAATAATCATTATGCACGCCTTAAAAATTCAGGTGAGGACATTATATACTTATTTATAAAGGGATTCAACCTTAAATGTACTTGTGAGGTTGTTGAACTGTTTGTTGTTACCCTTAAGAACCTGGCAGCAGTCTTTACCATTGATGTTCTGCACTGTATCTACATCCATGCTGTCCACTTCATCAAAATCTTCCTTGAAGTCATCCTGGGGGTCAGGAATGTTAGGACATGGGAGGGGGCGCCTCTTCTTTACTGGCTTGACAGACAGAACAACGCCTGGTTCCTGCTTGATCTCCTGTTTAATACGTAGAGGAGCGGGAGCTGGTGGGGCTGGTTTGTTACGTACCGCAGGTTTGACAGATGTACTGAAGGGGTTGTAAGGTGACCTAAAAATGTATTGATATATATATACAGTAAAACTTGCCGTAATAACCCTCTGTATTCAGCAACTCTCTGGCATATGCGACCTAATAATTTCCTCCCAATCAAATTCACTATATGAACATTATGCATTAAGCGACCACTTGTCTTAGGCGACAAGCCATCGTTTATTTTCACTCCCAAAACTAAAATTTAGCGACTTTGCATTCTGAAAACTAGACCGGAAGTGAAATCGCAATTAGTCGTGACTGGAATCATCAAACTTCGGCTGATTCTGTGTCGCGACTGGGTACCGAGATAAAATCTCTCGTGATAGGAGATTTTAGTGTCAGAGTACTGTTTACCTTTTATAACATGTGTAGTATTATTGCCTTTTGTTTCACAGGAAACATTTCCTATTTTTGTTCGAAAAAGGACCATGGTGAAATTATTAAGAGTAATTTTCCAATTCCAAAGAAACGAGTCAAAATACTGTGAGCAATGCATGGACTCCAACATCCAGATTGACTTTTAACTCATTAACCCCTGAAATTTCATAATGCACTTTTCCAACCTTTGAATTGGAAGAGTTCAAATGTGTCTTCAGGGGTGAATGAGTTAACACAGATCAACAAACATACTTGAAATCTAAAGGCTCTACTCTTCATACAGTTATTTTCTCTACACCCTTGGAATATGTCATGACAAAATCAAAGGCTTGCCATAACATTTTTGATTGATTTCACATATAAAAACCTGACCAATTAATAAACCCCACTAGCCTTGTTCCAATTAATCAACTTTGTTGACTATTGATTATTGACCAGTTAGGCCAATAAAATGATTAATCGACTTCAGAATTCATGATCAGTAGATATTACGGAGTTTTCAGTAGAATAGTTCACGATTTCAAGCTTATCCCCCTGCTAGATTAACTAACGAGAGTTAAACAACAGAATTCGCCTGACATTTATTTCCAGCTGCTACATTTACATCATCAATGACTTACTTTCACTTTCAAGCCCGATTCTGACTACAAATAACATATAACGAAGGTATTTCTTACATGGTAATTTTTGTTTTGTCTAAACAACTTGTAACAACAGTATTGAAAATTCCATGATACATTTCTTTAAAATGATCATTGGTTAGTTAATGTCAACCAATGATTGGTTCTTAGTTTCAACCGGTTCCCATCACTAGGGTGACCATACTTCATTATATCACTTTGGGGGTTCTATGTAGTATTCCCATCTTATGATCATATATATCTCAAGATTGTTTTATCAGCTGATTGCCAAATGTTTTCTAAATGTTTAACCAGTGCATGTATTATTATCAACATATCTACGTCAACAGATCTGAATGCTCTGCCTGCGCAGTCATCCAGTTTACGTCAATAGACAGTCACCTAAATATATGTTTGCCCCTCCCATTAATTGGTCAACCACAGACATACAACCTGACCAGGTTTAGTGCATCCCCGATACTCCAGAGGTTACGCTCACTTACACTCTCTTCACCCCTGGAATATGTCATAGCAAACTTAAAGGCACATGACTAGCTATTTGATTGGTCTCGGGTGAAAAAATCTGACCAATCACAGGCTGATACCTCTCCTTTGAAGATCTTAAAGGAGTGACAACAGACTTTAAAGCCAAAAACTTTACCGTTATGCGAGAGTAAAATTATTTTGATGTAAATGAAAGGATCAAACTACTCTTGTCTCATCCACAAGGTGGCGCACACTGAACCTTTGATTTGCTATGACATATCCCAGTGGTACAGAGAGGGAAAATGACTTAATGAGTGTAACCCTTGGAGTATCAAGGATGGGTTTAGTGTAAGTAGACCAGAAGAAATAGGTGTGAGGCAAGCCTACTTGTATCATTTGCCAGAAGATGTGTAAAGAGCCTTCGATTTTGTCACCACATTCCAGGGGTGCAGAGAAGATATTTTTATCTAGAGCAGATCCCTTGGAGTTTGAGGATGGTCCATAGTATTCATCCTCAACAATCCAGAGATAACCCACACTTTCGCTCTAAGCACCCCTGGAATATGTCATACCAAAAGTGAAGGCTCAAGTGTGGGCCACCTTGTTGGTGAGACAAGACTTGCTTGATCCTTGAATGTTCATCAAAAGAATCTCGCAGTCACTTAACGGTAAAAATTGACAGGCTTTGAAGTGGGGTGTCGCTCCTTTTTAATCTTCAAATGAAAGGTATCAGCCTATTGATTGGTCAGATGTATTTTTTACCCAGGACCACTAATCCAACAGCTATCTTTGTGCCTTTAATTTTGCTATGACATATTCCAGGGGTGTAGAGAGTGAAAGCGAGTGTAACCCCTGGAGAATCGAGGAGGATAGCATTAGGATATCAAAGTAGTTTTGTATTGCTGTAAGGATAGGGAATTATCAACAATGAACAGACTTCAGTCGTCCAAGCAAGACATATGATGCCTAATGGCACTGCGGAAGTTGTTGTTTTTTTTTGAAATGTTGACGATGGATGACATGCTGCATTATGGCATAATATCATGGGCATTTTATGCCAGGTGAGCTAAAAACCATCTCATTATAAAAATTTGGAGTTTGACTTTACTTATTAGAAGCATGGCCCCTTTTCTTCAGCTTAATGGGGACAGGAATGATGGAATCAGAAGGCCCGTTGTGAAGTTCTTCCATTAGATCACCGAGTAATTCATCTCCGGCTAGGCTCACGTCCTTCTGTGAACAGACATATCTCATCAGTATTATCATGTGAATTCTATTTACAAATTGACTGGATAGATGTGGTTCTAGGGTTTTTGCCCAAAAATTCTAACATATAGTTATTATAACCAAATGTCCTAGGGAGACTAAAATATTACCTCCACTTTCTTCTTGCTGCCCCCCGTAGCGGCCTGTGCCATGAACATAGACTTGATATTGGCCTTGGGTTTGGTGCCTGGCCTCACAATATTTGGGTTCTTGGTCTTCTTCTTGTCTCCTTTCTTTTCTGAAAACAGAAGGGCACAGAACGTATCATGTTGTAGTAGGATTTCAAAACTACCTGTCCAAAAAGCTGATATTTATATTTAGCCCATTTTGACAAAACTGCCTGTCTAAAATTAAGTAAAATAGTACGGATATATAGTGAGAAGTTGCAAATTAAAGATGAATTGCTATGCATTTAAACATGACAGTGATATTTTAAAGGTTAATTTGGAGCCTTATAAAGGCCCCTTCAACCAGATGACTTTTGATGCTTTCCCCCCAAATCAATGCAAAAAATCACTTTATTTCCCAAAATCATGATTTCTTTTGTGTGTGATATTTTCCCAAATCAACAGGCACAGGCCCCTGTGGAAATGAAGTAGAAAAATGACTGCTTGAGCATTAACTTACTACTGGCAGCAGGGGCAGAGTCATCCAATTCATCATCAAATATCTCACGGCCATCTTCCACATACCCTGATCCGTCTAATAAACAGAAAGCATAAGTGGTAATTAAATCAAGAAAATTAACAAAAAAAAACAGTGAATCAGATGTAATGATAACTGTAAATACAGACTTTATCAATACAAATAGTAATAAAAGTGGTGTTACTGTCTAAATTATTGATGATGATCTCTGTGGTAAGTCACTAATAAACTAGATTTGTGCATAATATTTGTGTATCATTCATTGTGACGCGGTCATACGGTGCAGTGAAACAAATTTGGTCTTTTTGAGTGTACTAATGATGGACAGATCGTCAAACTAATGAGTTTACTGTGGAAACCTTATACTTGTCATATCAGGGGATGTGGACAACAAACGACTACAGTAACGACTCCACGTGATTAACCCTTTCACCAATGTAGACCATAATGGACTCTAGTCGACTGAATGGGTTAACCAGTAAATAATACAACCACCGTGACAAACATACCATCGTCAACGATCCAGTCATCCTCCTGTCGCTCCTGTACAATTTTGGAATATTCATCTTCGTCAACAATATCGTAGACTTGCTGATCTTCTTTTTCCTGCAGAGATAAGGTTTTTTTTAGATATAATTTTCTTTTTCAAAACTAGCCATATTAAGTAACCTGGGATAACGTAGCTTCTGAGAACGAGACATTTTTGTTACATAATGCATCGCCAGAGCTACGAAGTGGTCCTATGCCAACGAACGGAGTAAAATCAAATGTGTCAAATAGTGGTGCTAGATTACTAATAAGGGTGGAATGACCCATGGTGTGGATGGGATTTAGAGGAAATGACCCGGATAAAAAAACTACTTTTTTGGTTAGAAAAGTAGGTAAAAATATATCTAGTATATTAGTCAAAATAACACCACCTGAGCCAAAATTTCACAAATTATATACCTTGTTGAAAAAAAACAAAGATACACAAAATATTAACTCATTCACCCCTGTCATTCCTGTAGGAACTCTATCTCCCATGTAGACACATCTGAATTCTTCCAATTCAAAGGAATAGTTCAATATAAAATTTCAGGGGTGAATTTGTAATAAATTATCAGACATTCACTTTGAGACAGTGTTTATATAAGAGGGTCAAAAGGAGTGGCTAGTAATTAATAAGGTTTGATGATGAAGCTTAATTTCGGATTTATTCCTTAAATCACAAGATTACCTCATATTTGTTTTTCACACCGGCAGCTTTGGCTTCGCGCAATCTCTGCAAGGCTGCAAACTTTCCCTTCTTGTCTATTTTTTGACGTTTTGACCGTCCACGAGCAAGCGATTCTACCAATAAAACACAAAATGTACATGTAAAATAATCACGGATGCTGACATTTACAAAGAAATCAGTGCAAATAAGATCAAATTGTCTAGTGTTGGATTAGTACACAAAACCGGCCCTACAAAAACAGCTGACAGTGTTTTTTTCACATGTGCTTAATCGGAGCTAGATATAAGCTGATCAAAATAGAACATAAAGAAAGATTAAATCAACTATACGAGGACATATCTACACGAGTCAATAGTTGTGTACCTTGATCACCATCGTTGTTATTTTCTGTGTCCGAACCTGGCGCCATTTTCACGTAGAGTTGAATCTGGCGCGAAACACCAGATGGCGCTAGACGTGATGAACCGGAAACAAAACAAATATTATAAATTTCTCCAAATAAACCAAACCAGGGACTTAATTTCCGGAATTCGTGAGACTGAGGAATGTGGAACAACCGGTTTGTCCGCTTTTAAATAAAACAATTTCAGGTAATAATCCTGGCGGACCTACAAATGTTTATGCAGGCTTCCCAGGCATTGTCAAGGCTCGCCGTAAAGCAGCATCACATTACTAGTTCCGACCTTATTCATTAAGTGAACAACTGTGGACCGACCGGTTTAACCGTTTACGCGTATCCGGTTGAAACGGTTGAACCGGTTAAAAACTAGGGGTACATTCACCTATCCGGTTAAAACGGTTGAACCGGTCGAACTAGGGTTACATTCGCGTATCCGGTTGAAACTATTTGAACCGGTTGAACTAGGGGTACATTCGCGTATCCGGTTGAAACTATTTGAACCGGTTGAACTAGGGGTACATTCGCGTATCCGGTTGAAACGGTTGCACCGGTTGCACTAGGGGTACATTAGCGTATCCGGTTGAAACGGTTGAACAGGGGTACATTCACCTATCCGGTTAAAACGGTTGAACTAGGGTTACATTCGCGTATCCGGTTGAAACGGTTGAACCGGTTGAACCTGTACAGGCACAAATCTGGACCTGACGGAAACTAACATACTGACTGTTATTAGTTTGCATTATTTCTTTCTAAAACAATATCAAGTCACATGTAGTTTTTATGATACGTGATATCATACTATTCTTGATACATTGTTTTTTATTCTCCGAAACTGTGCATTTTTAGCTCTGCTTATAGAACGGTTCAACGAGAAAACCAACCGGGATAAGCGAATGTAGCATAGGGCCTGTTCACATTATTATGCATGTCTTGCAAGGCTTTGTCAAGGCACTCCTGAAAGCAGCATCAGATTACTAGGTCCGACCTTATTTACATCTAATAAACGAACAACAGTGGTCCGACCGGTTTGACCGTTTAACGAAAACGATATGAATATATTCAGGGTCATCTTGGCTAGCCAAGTGTTCGCTTCGTATACACTCAAAAGTGGAGTGTATACGAAACGAACACTTGGCTAGCAAAGATGATTCAGGGTAAAAACCGTTCAGTATGTCATCTTTTCTCTGGAGCCATACAATTGTAAAGTGTACTGTACCCTGAACGTTTTGCTAACTTCCCAAATTGGTACACCGTCAGAAAATGGTTCGAATATTACTTTAAAATTAAATTTGATAATTTTTCTTTGACAGTATAACACAAAAGATATTTATCAGCATTTCCACCAAATAGTTTTATTTTCATGAACATTTTGAAAGTACACGATGACTTCAAAGTAAACATATCAGTAAACCAGTAAAAACGATGTACGTCGACGAAAATTTGGAGGATTTTGAAGGGGTTAACTGAAAGCATGTTTAAATGTTGATTTCTGGTCCTTATATAAATTGTAGTTCAGTATGGTATTTATAAAAGCAATATATTGTGTTGCAATTATCGGCACATCAACTAGTAGAAATAATATTAAGTTACAGCAGAGACGTAATTATTAATACATACGTCTCTGGTTACAGCCTGTTATATGGTGTACCAATTTGGGTACTAATCAAGGACGAAATCTCACTGCGAGTTAAGTGTTCTAGTTTCAAAAACATATTACTTAGAATTAAAACTTTTTCTGAAAATGAACCACCGTACTTCGAATAGTTCTTTAAAATTAAATTTGAGCGTTTTTCTTTGACAGTATAACAGAAAAGATATTTATCAGCATAAATACCTGCAAACTACCTCTTTGTCAATTAGAATCAAGAAACATTCCTGATAAAATACCAGCAGTTTTAAATATCATGGAAAAACTGTCAAAATTGTACCAATTGTGGTAGCGTGACGTTATATCAAGCAATGGAAATACTTCATATTATACAATAAAAGACTAAGAAAGTGCGAATGTTGTAGGTGACTCCGTTTCCGAGATATTGTGATTTATTGGGGGAAAAAACTCAGCGGCGATCGCCTCGATGTAGCTCACATCTGTGACGTCACAAGTTCCATGCTGTCAAAACAGCCCTAGCCTTAGGAATATACCGGAAAGCTTCGATCGTGCGTTCGATATGTGAGCTTTTTAGCTACTTATGTGATATATTCCGCCGTCACTTACTATACATATCAATGGTTTATTTTTTACAATTTTAATGATGAAATGAGTTCCTCCTGAGGTGGTAAACGGTGTGTTGGATGCTATCTAAATGAATATGTGTTTTTACATAATTGGTTAATCTAGTGACTGAAGATAATATACTTTTTACTATTAAATTGATCCTTTAGAAAAAATGATGAACACCTATATATACAACACAAAACAATTGATTAAAAATTGAGTCATATTAACGTAAACGAACCGCACCCCTTTCTTTACAATATGTAGATAGACAAAAAAAAATGCACCGGTACAATAATTTATACTCAATGTGAGCAGCAACACGTGTTAATTTTACTCCCAGTCATAAAACTTGAAACGTTTTTATTCTTAATGCAATCCAAGGAATTTAGCACATAATAAATATACACACACTTCTAAGACTATTGCAGAGGGAGAACCTCGCAGAGATTAGTAATTTATCAAGGAACCACCTCATGCAGGGTAGTGACTATTTTGGACGTTTTTAGTGCCCAAGGGTGTGTGGGGGGGGGGGGGGGGGGGGGGGGGGGTTGAATTCAGCGGTATGTGTTTTGACATTTTCTAGCTGAAATGAAGATTGTACCTTTTTATTACATGTATAATAAGTCTTATATGTGAGCGGCATTTTACTTTCGTTATACTTTCAATGGTAGGGTGTCGAGAAGACATACCCTCAAGTTTTAAGTGAAGCTTACTTATTAGGAAGTCACGGCGGAATTGGAATGGTGGATCCCCGGACTCTACCTGCAAACTTGCTAAGGAGGTGCATCTCATGCTATGCAAACAAGTTTTTAAACAATTTATTGTAGTTGATTTAGTTTTTCTAGTTGAGAATTGCTAGCCGAGTTGTACACTTCGGCTCCGTAGTCTATTATACTCCGGATTAGTGTTTTGTACAATGTAAGTAATGTGTACCGGTTATATCCCCAGTTTGTACCACTTAAATATTTTAATAAAATTAAACGCTTCTCGCTCTGTTGTACAATAGAGTCTATATGGGCACTCCATGTTAGTGCGCTATCATAGTACATGCCTAGGAATTTTGCAACAGACTTAATTATTAACCCTGTATCACCCATCTTAACATTAACATAAGTCAGTTTCGTATTAGTACTTCTGCCTTGTTTGAATAGAACCCCAATGGTTTTGGTTTCTAAAATTTTAAAACCCCTTGTGTCACACCATTTTAATATTTTGGTTATTTCTGAGGACATAGTTGTACATAGGAACCAAGATTTCTATGCGCTTTCCATATGGCGCTATCATCAGCGAACTGAGAAATATCATGTTTATTCATAAGACAGTAAGATATATCGTTTATACATATATTAAAAAGTGTTGGGCTGAGAACTGAGCCCTGAGGGGTACCGTTCTCTATTATTTATGTGTCGGAGCATATATCTCCAATACGTACCTGTATAGATCGATCCTGTAGAAAATCCTTTATAAACCATGCATGTTTCCATGTATGCCCATATGTTTCATTTTAAAAAGTAAGTCCATCTTTCCACATCATGTCAAAGGCTTTTTCAAAGTCTATAAAAACTGCAAGTACATTTTCTTTGTTGAGATTATATTTCTAATTTTCGTTCTCTAACTTAATAATTTGATCAATAGTAAATCTATTTTTCCTAAAACCACACTGATTAATTGTTAGTAAGTTATTTGTCTCTAAAAACCATTTTAGCCTATTATTGACCATTTTCTTCATAATTTTGCACATTGTTGATGTTAATGATATAGGTCTGTACGATAGTGGCAGGCTAGGATTTTTACCGTTCTTAAAAACTGGTGTACCAATGGCACGTTTCCACTTTTAGGGTATTTTTTTATTTACCCAAACTAAATTAAAAAAGTCTAATATGACTTTTTTGGCAGAAATACTTAAATTTTTATACATGGCATATACAATATTGTCTTCTCCTGGACTACTATTTTTCATTAGCCTTAATGCGTCCATAAATTCCTGTATGTTAAACGGTTCATTTATGACGTCATCTGATGGTATGGTTTCATTTATAGATTCTTTGTTTAACTCGTCAAATTCTCTCTTTTTCAAGAAATTCTTGTCTGTTATTGGATGTTTTGCTTACTGATGCGAAAGATGCTGCAAAAAAGATTACATTTTGTGTTAGTATCGGATATATAATTATTATTAGTGGTGTCCAGTAAAGCTGGTATTTGATTATTCTTATTGATATTCCTCGTGTTTTTAACTGCCCACCATACTTTGTTCAAAGAAGTATCTGTATCTATATCATTACAGTACTCTTTCCAGTAATTTTTCTTTTGTATCATTGATAACCTTTTTTTGAATGTTCCCTCTTCCGCCTATAAACCTGTAAATCAGATTGATTAAAACTTCTCCGTGCTTTATTATAAGCTCTGTGCTTGTCACGTATAACACGTGAACATTCCCCGTTCCACCACGATACTGCAGATTTGGTAGTAGACTTTTTCTGCGTTATAGGAATAAAATCAGTAGCAATTTTAAAAATACAATTTTCGAGCTTTACATGGCTTTCTTCAATATTTTCGCTTAAGAGTGTTGGAGTTATCTCCCTTGCACTGGATGACATATAACCCTCCCAGTTGGCTTTTGACAAATTTCACTGGGGCTTTGTATTTGTATAGTTAATGGTAGGCATGCATCTGTATTTTATAATAATAGGATAGTGATCACTATCAAAATTGTCATCATGGACACTCCATAAACATTTACCCGATATGTCCGGTGTAGCCATTGTCAGATCTATATATGATATTTCTAGAGTAGCTTGATTTACTCTCTACCAGATCCGTCATTTAATAGGGTTATGTTAAAGGTATCAAATTCCCCAACTCTAAACACCTTTAAGACTCGTCTTAACAACCACTGGAAGCAACACCCAGCCAAGTTCAAACCATCTTTTATTAGACACTGTGTGACATTCTGATATGAACAGTGATACTGATAGTAGTGTGAACAGTGTATTTTAACCATACTTTTAACTATATAGGAGAGGAACTTTACTGGGAGTTACGTAACTCCATATCAAACTTACTACGCGTTAATGAAATAACATTTGTAAATAGCAACCAGAAGTCAATAGTACGCGAAAGTACGTTATACTATTAAGTAGAGAAAAGATACATCTACACAAGCCCCGGCTTACCATTGATGTCAACTGAGCGAAACTGAGCGAAATATAATCGTATAAGACCTTTCCTATTACGTCACATCTTTCTCCGCCCCATAAGGTATGATTGTTTGTTTGTTTTAACAATTTTTATTATATATATAAATAAACATATATAAATGGATCAGATAACAGGCTAGGCCTATATCAATCTTCTCCCTGATGGTGTAAGTATGATATTATATATATACATGTAATTAATAAGCTATTTATATTATTGTATTCAATTCACACACTCAATCATACATTAATACAATTAACTACTTACACACTCATGTCAATACTCATTCACTATATGATATTTACAATATTATCTAAATTGACTAGCAACTATCAACAATTAAGATTGAATTAGGTAATTACACCAAATAATTCATTTAATTGTATGTATATGCAAAAACATATATAATAGATTGATTATATTTAAACATTTATTTACATCATCCTAACCGTTTGGATGCATTGATGGACTTTTCAACATTAGACAAAATCAGTATATTTATTTCAGAAGGTAAATCAGTACTTCCAGATGTCAAAAGTTGAACATTTAAGTATCCAGCTCTGGTATAGATATCATGGATTAAGTTCACGGAATTAGGGTAATTTGGACAAGTGAAGAAGAAGTGTTCAGAATTTTCAATTGGATGACCACATGAACAGGAAGAATCAGTAGAAAGATGGTCAGCAAATTTGTCACTGGCATTATTTCTAAGTTGGCAGAGGATAACATTTAACTTTCTAGGGCTACAGTTTTGAAAAACAGAAGTAATATTTACAAGAGGGATTCTTTCATTATTCAATTTAGATTTGAATATATTTAATGATGGCGCTGAGGTTATTTCAGAATCAAGCGAATTCCATATTTTCATGACATCTGGAAAAAAACTATTGCCAAATAAATTAGATCTAAAGCGAGGAATATTAAAAAATCTGTATTGTCTAAGATTATGAGGTGGAACAGCATCATTAATATAAGGTTTAACAATGTCATGTAAATATACTGGTGTCATATGATTTAGAATTTTAAACATTAAAATAAGTTTGTGCTTATGACGCCTAGAAGAGAGCAGTTCAAACCCAGTTTCAGAATATAGTTTCCGATGTGATGTTCCACTTCGTAATCCAGTTATTATTTTCATGGCCTCAATTTGTACAGATTGTGATAGTTTCGCTTCGCCAATAGTGCAATTGTTCCAAATAACATCTGCATACTCAAGAATAGGTCTTACATAAGAATTAAAAGGTATGATGACTGTTAAAATCAACACACATTATATATGGCGTATTGATGTAAGTATTGAGTTCACTGTAGTCTTCTAGTTTATTAGTTTTACATGTATTATATATATTAATGATACTGACGGATTTGTCATGCAATTTTATAACGACACCCACAACCTCCATAGTTGTACTGACTATACTCAACTCGTGGAAAGTCAGGGTTTCTTAACATATATGGCAACATCGCCTGAAGCCCCAAAAAACCTCTGGATCCGCCAATGCAGGTACATTAACGACAGGTTCCTGTGGTTCTGTGGCGGACGGACGAACGGGGTATGTCAATATGTCGTGAACCTTTATCTAGAATTTTAATTAGCCAGAGGAGTAAGATTACAATTACTAGTAGGG
>NW_018408726.1:1550914-1649802 GCF_002113885.1 Mizuhopecten yessoensis
GAAAAATATGAATAACGAAGTAATTGATAATGAAAAAAGGTGCTCGTGGTTCCATACAAAAGTATGTGATGCACGTAAATTGTAATTTTTTTTTTTATCTATTCTTGCTCAATCCTTTTACTAAGGGTAAAACAACGAAAAGAATCCGGATTTATCTTTTTACCAGCAATTGGTTCCTTGACTAGTATTTTGTGTTTATCAAACATTATCATTGACGTGTACTCGGTTAAATGAAAACATTCGGAGCAGCAGTCAGCTCACTGAAATATATTACGACAGAAACTTCGAATCTTCACAGATAACCGGAAGCTGATGATATGATGTGGTTCTACTGATATCTTTTTAGGGTTATCACCGTTATATTTTGCTGTTGCCAGCGGTAAGTTGATCAGACATTACGTGATTCGTGTAACGTGCATGACTCAAAACCATCTGGACACCGGTAATTTCGTCAGATCCTTCATAATCCATAACATGTGTAGACGCCAAATTAATTAACTATTGTCTGAATAACTTTATCCGGCTTCATAAAACCTTAAATAAGTCATTGACGAAGTGTAATGTTTTGGATTTGTGCTCCTGATGTTTCTGTAGTTTCCTGTTGTTTTAAAAAAGTTTTTAAATGTCAAATTAGCATACTGCTACCACCGAATCAAGCGTTTTATTGATTTTCGACCTCCATCGTCCAATACTGTATGCACACGTGCTGAAAAACAACACGTGTTTCCACAGAAAATGGAAAGGAGTGTGGGTCTGCTCAGACAGTTTAAAGTTTGAGAGAAACAGCAGTGCTATGTATATTATTATTTACAACACTGTACACCCAGATTACAGTTAAATCAGTCTAGTAACTGGTCAGGGGACACATACAAATAAGACACTCCAAGGTGATCATAATAACGGTAGTGGGGAGTGACTCTGAGTCCAAACATTGATTTTCAGCTTTTGGTACGTGTCTCATTGCTTCGTGATATAATGATTACTCCTATGTGATGCATAATGACTGCATAGTAGACTAGCCTGCTTAATTTGGTCGCATGATGGTTATCTCTAAATATCAGCGTTTTCTGCCCTTTTTCCTGAAAGCTGGACCCAATTCCCACAAACAGACATGTTGGTTTAGGGATTTGGTAACAGATGTAAATTTTATTATATATTGAACAGGGAAAAAAATGCAGAGGCCAGGGCCTATATTCATGAAACATTCTCATACTAAAAACTCAAATTATGTGCTCAAGTCTAATTTCTCGTTCCAGTGATTAATTATTTAAACAAAATACATTTATTGTCAACATTTTTGGAAGAATTTAGGAGAGACTTCAAGTCAAATTCTGTTTTAAATGTTCACACTTGACTATCTGACCGTGTCGCATGATATAAGCAAGTTAAAAGAAAGTTTGTAAATTGAGCACAAAACCCATTGTTGAGCATGAGAATGGTTTCATGAATACAGGCCAAGATCATGATCAGGATTTGAACTGCGGGGCCTCTGAACTCTTAGGCGGGAGATAAGTGTAAGACACACACATGCCAGTTGAGTTTAATACTGAGTTATTGGTGGTCGCCCCAGTCAACTTCCATACATGTAATACTACCTAGGGGAGTATATGGTGGGAATTCCTACCTCAGTTATTAATGAAAGTGATACAAAGTGAGCAGATGGACCTTACAAGCGGGCCACGGTGGCCAAGTGGTTAAGGCGTCTGACATTCTGCTACCGCTAGCCCTCCATCATTGGGTCGCAGTATCGAGACCTACCTGGGGCAGTCGCCAGGCAGGTACTGGCCGTTGGTCGGTGTTTTTTCTCCGGGAACTCTGGCTTTCCTCCACCATAAAAACCTGGCACGTCCTTAAATGAACATGGCTGTTAATAGGACATAAAACACAGACAAACCAAACCTAACCTTACAAGCACACAATGATACAGCTAGAAAAGTGACATAAATCTGGTAAGCAAATGTTAAGCTCTAACTACCTTAAGCAGCATACCTGTTTGCCCCAATTCCAGTGCCTGTTAGCACCACATGTAATGCATACTATCATGTATGTGCCTGTTAGCACAACATATACATGATATGCATACTATCATGTATGTGCCTGTTAGCACCACATGTAATGCATACTATCATGTATGTCCCTGTTAGCACCACATGTAATGCATACCATCATGTATGTGCCTGTTAGCACCACATGTAATGCATACTATCATGTATGTGCCTGTTAGCACCACATATATACATGTAGTGCATACTATCATGTATGTGCCTGTTAGCACCACATGTAATGCATACTATCATGTATGTGCCTGTTAGCACTGTATGTGCCTGTTAGCACTGTATGTGCCTGTTAGCACAACATATACATGATATGCATACTATCATGTATGTGCCTGTTAGCACCACTTGTAATACATACTATCATGTATGTGCCTGTTAGCACCACATATAATGCATACTGTCATGTATGTGCCTGTTAGCACCACATATAATGCATACTCTCATGAATGTGCCTGTTAGCACCACATATAATGCTACTATCATGTATGTGCCTGTTAGCACCACATATAATGCATACCATCATGCATGTGCCTGTTAGCACCACATGTAATGCATACTTTTATGTATGTGCCTGTTAGCACCACATAGATGATTTTACATGAGTATCAATGTCAAATTGAATTTATTAAACGAGTTCAATATTTGGATATGGCCCGAGCCTGTAAGCGAGTGTCGTTGCAAATTATTGAATGAGTTTAATCAACTAAATACGGCATGAACACGAATGTAAGATTCAATTTATCACATAACATTTATTATAAGAAAAAACCCTCAAACACAATTATTTTGTTCTCGGCTGACTTTTTAGGTTACCTGACCATAGGTCATGGTAACTTATTGTGATAGGCTTTTGTACGTCGTCGTGTGTCATTGCCCTTTGTAATAATATTATTATTGGACCTTGTGAACACTATTACTTGAGTAAATGTTAACCGAGTTTGATGAAACTTTGTATGCAGCCATATGTCAATAAGATCTCGGACAAGTTCGAAAATGGGAATTATTCGACAGTTACTTACAGAGTTATTGCCCTTTGTAATAATATTATTTATGGACCTTGTGAACACAATAACTTGAGTAAATATTAATCGAGTTTGATGAAACTTTGTATGCAGCCATATCTCAATAAGATCTCGGGACAAGTTCGAAAATGGGAATTATTCGACATTTACTTACAGAGTTATTGCCCTTTGTAATAATATTATTAGCTCACCGGGTCCGAAGGACCAAGGTGAGGTTATAATTATGCCATACCGTGGCGTCCGTCCGTCAACAATTTCTTTAAACAACTTCTTCTTCTTAACCACTGATTGGAATTTAACTAAATTTGACTGGAAACATCCCTAGGTGGTGGGAATTCAAAATTGTACAAATGGTGGGGCAAAAAGGGGGCAATTTGGCTATATTGCTTTAAGGTAATAGGTATTTCCATCCGAAATGGAAATCCCTAATAATAGTAATAATAAGAAGAAGAAAAAACATAACAATAACAATAGGTATTTCCATCTTAAATGGAAATCACTAATTAATCATTGTAATAACTTTAATAAATACACAGAAAGGGCGATAAGTCATCAAGGTGTTACAGACTGGTGAGCCTAATTTGTGTCGTACACAAAGTTAAGGAGAAATAAATTATAAGGAGAAATATTTTGGTAGATATATCTGTAGGAATGAAAAAAACTTAGCAAATACCTTTTTGCATTCATAAAAGGATGATCTGCATCTAACACTAAGGATATGTGACTGAAAAGGCAGTTCCAGCCCTCGTGATCGCGAAACATGATTTATCTCGTAGACGCAAAGAATTTTGCTCCTCAAACAAAATATATATACCTTGTGATCTGATTATACTTTTATCATAGTATAAACAAGAAGGTCTGCCAAGTTTTTGATAAAACTACATTGGTCACTATCATCAGATAATGTTCCAGGTTAATATTGTTTTTGTTTTCATACTTAAATACATCAACAGTTCGGTGACAAGGTTGTTTAACTTATAAACAAAACCATCCAGATGACTTATAGAGATTAAAAAATCTGGAATTTCATATTTAGCATTCAAGTTATATTTGTTGAAATCCCCTGGGTGTGCCCTTGTATTAAAGCAGGTACCCTAATTAAGTCAAATATGGTAAATATAATATCAACTTCATAAATAAGTCAAATGTACAGTTTATTCCTGGTAAAATTTTTGACAATTAGGTAGCTTGGGCTTACTACAGATGTCACACAGTAGTTACCGGTACAAAATATTTCCGTAACAGCAGGAAGCTTGACTATAGAGATCAAGTTAGACATATGACACCTGCTACAAGTGTCATAATATGCCTTGAGTGTATCGGGTCAAACACAAATTCATGTTTGTTTCCTGTTATATATCTTAAAAAAGGTTTGCTGGTAGGTCGGAAATAAATTTCATTATTTTTAGTTATTAGAGTTTTTGAATAATCTTAACTTTAACAGTGCTTCCTTGAAAATTGTCCCAAAAAAACTTCAGGGTAGGCACAAAAAATTAAGGAAGGTTGGATAACCAGAATCCATCATGTTTTGTTTTGCCTCAGGATATATATTTCATCAGGAAGAACATATTGTGACACGTATTCCGATACAGTGTCATATGTATACATGCCAGATTTCTTGGAGACCAATGTGTGAGTTTTTATCATTTTAAGGGAATTTTGGTTAAGATAAGGGAGGTTTTTATTTGCAGCATTTATCACAGTGTAAAATCCTATTTTATTCCACTAGATTTATGAAATTTTATTTTGTCCTTTGCTTAGGATAAAGGTGCCCTGGATATAAATAGAAATTGGTTCAAGGTGTAGAGCCAACACGGTTCCTTTAGTTTAGGTTTGGTTGGTTCTGTTTATCTGTTACCTGGGTACCACCTGTTTCTCCGTTACCTGGGTACCACCTGTTTATCCGTTACCTGGATACCACCTGTTTATCTGTTACCTGGGTACCAACTGTTTATCCGTTACCTGGGTACCACCTGTTTCTCCGTTACCTGGGTACCCCCTGTTTATCCGTTACCTGGGTACCACCTGTTTCTCCGTTACCTTGGTACCACCTGTTTCTCCGTTACCTGGGTACCCCCTGTTTATCCGTTACCTGGGTACCACCTGTTTATCCGTTAGTTGCATGGGTACCACCTGTTTATCCGTTACCTGGGTACCAACTGTTTATCCGTTACCTGGGTACCACCTGTTTCTCCGTTACCTGGGTACCCCCTGTTTATCCGTTACCTGGGTACCACCTGTTTCTCCGTTACCTGGGTACCACCTGTTTACCCGTTACCTGGATACCACCTGTTTATCTGTTACCTGGGTACCAACTGTTTATCCGTTACCTGGGTACCACCTGTTTATCCGTTACCTGGGTACCACCCGGTATGCAGGCGATTGAAGTAAAAGTCAAACTAAGCATCACAGTCATTCCTGAAGAAGCCCACTATTTGGGCAAAACGTAACCGCTAACGTTACTTAATAATAAAACTCGCTTTATCCCGAACCTGTTCCGATTGACTCATATACTTAAAAAGAAATTGTTGTCCGAATGTTATCAAGCAGTGTCATATATCATATGGATTACACAGATTTCAGATTTTCATTAAACCAACCATCAATTATGAATTTTCAATTGAATCCTGCCACTAAGTTATATAAGGGGGCCACAGTGGCCGAGTGGTTAAGCCTCTGACTGTCCATGATCACTAGCCCTCATCCACTGGGTTGCCAGTTTTAGGCCTATGTGGGGTAGTCTCGAGGTACTGGCCATAGGTCGGTGGCGTTTCTCTGGGTACTTCGGTTTTCCTCCACAGCCAAAACCTGGAACCTTGTTAAATGACCATAGCTGTCATAATAGGACGTTTATATAAGCACACACAAACCAAACCAAATTCACCGTTAGTGATAGCCTTTTCATGATTATTGGCATACAAGTTAGAATGTGTAGTATTATTTACTATGTTAAATCAGGGACTCTATATACTGTCCCTGGTTAAAACACCTAGGAGATGCATAAAAATCAGCTTTTGAAAAATATATTGCCATACAGCGATATTTCATTTATGTATTGCGATACAATACTATATGCCTGTGTATTGCGATACAGTGGTTTTCATATAAAATGTGACAGTCCTACCACCAACATAATTTAGGCCTAACCTTCCTGTCATTGTTGTCAATATTTGCTAACAATACTTTGAATTTTACCACTGATAGCCAACAGTAAGCTGTCAATAAGTGTCCCCTATAGTGTGAACATTGGACTGGACGGTGAAGTGGGGGATACTGTTATTGCGTTGTATTTAGTGTGTACAGATGATATGTATACAGCTGTACTCAGAGTAATTATCAGTGTTCAAAGATCACCAGGATGATTGACATATCAGTCTTTGATCTAGAAATACGGTTATGTTAACAGTGTCACAAGCATGCTTATATGATTCACATTTCAGTACAACTTAGGCCCCAGGTTAAACAAATCTCAACGTTACCGTGTGGTAAGTCCAAATTTCAATTGCCATAATTTTCCTTGTGGAAATCAATTCCACATTTTGGGAAACTCTTGAGGGCTGAGAACAATGGACGTTTCTATGTAAAATTATAAGAAACTTGGAAAAAGTAGGTGCCGATTTTGGCTTTGGTGGATTATCCCTAAAGTGAATGAAGAAGGACAAAATTACAATATCCATATAGGACTTAAAATTAACAAATGTGGACTTCGATCTTGATTATTTCATGATCTGGGGGCCTGGTGCACAAGATTACATCTTTTTGTAATTTCAGTATGAACATGTATGTATGATCTGATTTATCTGATCTGAACAGTGTTCACAAAACCTTTCCACTGTCACAGGACATTCAGTCAGACAGTTACTAGATTTTCAAAGGACCAAATAAAGTTTTGTCTAACTAATCTTTTTATTAGAGTAAATAACAGTTTGGTTTGTTTGCGTTTTTCGTCCTATCAACAGCTTTAGTCATTTAAGTACGTGCCAGGTTTTTGGTGGTGGTGGTGGAGGAAAGCCAGAGTTTCCGGAGAAAAACCACCATGAACCTACAGCCAGTGGTGGAGGGCTAGTGATAGAAGAATGTCGGATGCCTTAACCACTTCGCCACCACAGACTCTTAAAATGAGTACACAACAGCACACTATGGTATATCAAATAAACGTTATTAGGGCCCCGTATCGGAGATACGGGTGCCCTATAGTAATCACCCTGTCTGTCTGTCTGTCTGTCTGTCTGTCCACAAATTTTGTTCCTGGCTGATAACTTTAGTATTTATTGACCGATGTACATGAAACTTGGTCAAGATGTTCAGTTCACAAAAATACACATTGAGGTAAAAAGTCAAGGTCAAAAGTTAAGGTCATTAGGTTCAAAGGTCAAGGTCAAATTTTACATCTTTTCACGGATGAACATTTTGTTATGACATTATGAAGCAAAGTTGATCAGAATTAAACAAGGAGTCAACTGACCAAAGGTCAAGGTCATTGGGTCAAAGGTCAAGGTTAAATTTTGTATCTTTTCACTGGTGAACATTTCGCTATGACACTTTGAAGCAATGTTGCTCAGAATTAAACAAGGAGTCAATTGACCAAAGGTCAAGGTCACTGGGTCAAAGGTGAAGGTTAAATTTTGTACCTTTTCCCTGATGAACATTTTGTTATGACATTATGAAGCAATGTTGTTCAGAACTTAACACAGAGTCAACTGACCTTAGGTCCAGGTTACGGGGTCCAAAGGGTCAAGGTCAAGTTTTGTATTTTTTACTGATTAACATTTTGTTATGATATTAAGAAGCAAAGTTGGTCGGAATTAAAGAATAAGTCAACTGACCAAAGATCAGGGTCACTGGGTTAATGGTCAAGGTCATTTGGGTCCAAAGGTCAAAGACAAAGTGGATCTCTGACTTTGACCCTGGCTCTTGATGGAGGAGGTATATAAGGTGAAATAAAACAAATCAAAGCTAACAAATGAGTATTGCACCGGTATTTACATTTCTGTTAGCCCAGCAAATATGGAGGTGGAAGGAAACAAGACTCACATCATAGTACATGTAAAATGTATATTTTGCTTCCTTGCGATTCTTTTTGAAGTCCAAATGTCAAACGTCAAGCTCGGCTATATGGGCAGATTGCTTCTTGATGATTATGGGGGATATATTGCCACAAGACAGGGCCCTTACTGACCTGTCAGTGTTCTAGTTTATGTTACAATAATTATGAAACAAGTTATTTCAACTTATATTAATCACTCTATTTGGCCTGGATGTTAGCATGCAGGGGGTCTTAGTGTGGAAGGAAACTGGAATACCTGGCGAAAACCATTGGAATTTGGCAGGTGTTCTCATGCCTGTTCACGCCCGATCGGGTAATCAAACCCCGGTCGTCTTGGTGAAAAGCAAAAGCACTATCCACTGCGCCACCCAATCACCCACTATGGTATCACTGTCAATGTTATTGAACCAAGAACATCAACAATGAAATTATAACTAAAAGTTGAACACAAATCCGTACTTGCCAACTTTTTGTTCCATGGGGGAGATTCTGCATTAAAAAATAAATAAAATGTGTGTATACACCCCCTAGAGACAAAATAACCTTTAAAAATGACATACTTTTAGTTGTCCTTTCAGATGAAATCATTAGATCTTAGAAGATAGGTATAGTTAACAAATTCAATGGTTAAAACCAGTAAATTTAAGGGTCCAATGTAGGAAGTCTCCCTCCTACACATGTTGCATGGTCAAGTGACCAAAGTGACCGGTCATCAGACTAGGATGACCAGTTGACCTGTGTTGGTCATATTGTCTTTTCTTCAGTGTTGACCAAAATATACCTCTAGGCTGTACATGTGCACTGATCGAGGTCAGGTATAGTTTGACCTGATAATGTTCTGAATGAAAACAACACTAACCTTGGTCTGATACAGTCTGCATTGGAGCTCTGATCTATCATACATTAATTCAGGTATTTTTTCTCTGTTCACCATATATTTGCACTAAAACACACATTTTGAGCAAATTGATAAAGTAAATTTATGTTACCTTACACACACTAAAGAAGGGATTTATGTTGTAAGTGTTGTTTAAGTTATATGCTACTTTACACAAATATTATACCTGTTTGTTTTGTGGTAAAGTGGTTATTGCTACCTAACACATTCATGATTATACCTGTGGTTTTTGTGGTTGGAGTGGTCTCCCCTAACTTTTAATTCACACTTCCTAATAAAAATAAAATGGCAGTACAGAATTTCCTGATTGCTATTGTCAGTCCACATGTCCTTGTGTAAGTGATCAAAGCTGTTATTTATAAGTAACCAAATCACAATTTTCATTATTAAACGATATTGAAATGTTTATCATTATGTGTGTGGAACTCCCTCGAATATGATGGTAAAGTAAGGTAGCATATATCCTTAACGTCGGTCAGCTTCTTCTCCAGGATAGCTTCCAGAATTTTAACAATAGTTGGAAGTGTATGAGGCTATGTTCAAGTTAACATAACTCTTTTCCCATTGCTTGGAGAGTGAAGAAAAGGGGGACATATTTATAAAAATCGAAGATGTGTCCAGACTAATAAAAAATCAAACATAAATCTAAAAAATGTAACATTGAAACAATTAAAAAGAATAAAAAATATTAAGAAAATATTGTGTTGGTAATTATAAAATGTTATACACATTTTAAAATATAGCTAAATTGTATATGATACTTCTTGTTAGGTGTCCAGTGGAGCTGACAAAACTTTGTACTGATATGTGACCTATGTTATAGATAGATAAACCTAAGCCTGTGTAAACAACAGTAGTGACACTGTACCTGATTTAAACAGATTTTCTTTGTTGTAAATAATTCTCAAGTAATTTTCACGGGGACCATTTCTGCTCACACTTCATCGACAGATATATTACAATTTTTGAGCATGCCTCCTAAGACTCGTAAGTACAACACAGGTAAATAGTGGTATATGACCTTGACTTTTTAGCTCAACTATTTAAATTAAGTGGGTCAGTCTTGATTATGTTCATCACAGTACAAATTACGACAGCTAATTATTAGCTCACCTGGTCCGAAGGACCAAGGTGAGCTTATGCCNGTATTATAGAGAATATTGTTCTTAGGTTTGTAGATGAATGACACTTATAATTCATGAGATGGGTTTCTGTGACGAGATAATCCATTTCCTGTTAAAAATGCTGAGGAATGCTGTAAGTCATTGTCACAATGAGTAAACATCAGTGATGTCACATTAGCAATGCCCACTGTTTGTTATTTTTCAACTTAATCTTGCTCCGCTCGGTCAGTTTAGTGTGAAAATGACTAAATATGTTCTTAGTTATAGTATTAGAAAATTAAGTTTATTTCGCTGTAAAACCTTGTAAAACAGGAGTGAGAAATTCTGTCAATATTTAATAAAACTAGTAATACAAAAAATATAATTATACCCCCGCCATAACATGGGGGGCATTTAGTGTTCCCGTCCCATCCTGTCAAACAATTCAAACACTGAAACTAATTTCACATGATGACGGGGGCAATTATGTCATGCAGACATTTTCTAGTTTTTCAAGCATATTTAATTATAAGATGAATCATATTTAACATATTATTGGTATTTTTTATATTATTGCTATTAATAAATATAAACAGAATTTAGAAACCTGTGTACATATTCCCTGGTAAATATGTTAAATTTGTATGCTACGTACAACACAACCAGAGGGTCTTAATATCATCGCTTGATGACCGAGTTCAACAGGAAGGAAACTTAGACTACCGTGTATCAGATGCGGTAAGACATATACTAGTTTAAGAAATCTACGTAGACATGCGGGCACTACGGTGTATCAGATGTGGCAAGACATACGCTAGTTTAAGAAATCTACGAAGACATGCAGACACAGTGCATGGACTTATAAAAACTTGGTACAAGTGTAAACTTTGTAAACATACATATGGGAGGGATGGGGCTTACAAAGAACACCTCATGGACAAACACCCGGGATACTTTGTGGAACCGTAGACGTTTGAGGATCACTCTAAAGAACAGGCAACCAAGCCACATAATATTAAATAAACGCCCATTTGAGGTGCTTACCAAGAAACAATTGGACCAGGTAAAATTCAGGATTAAACCAGCACAAGGGATGAGTACAGTAGGACCAGCATGTAAACAGTTTAGGCCTGTACGTACTGGATGAAGCTCTAGGAACGCTCAAGGCAGACCTGGAACTATCGGACAGTGAAGACACGGCGTCCACATCAAACACGTCGGAGGTAGACAACGTAAACGTAGACTACAGGATTTTGGGATACAAGTCACAATCTACATCAACAGTATGAACTTGAACACTTCAATACATGGCAATAGTGTTCATAGGCGAAAGAGATACTTAAGCAGAACTAAAATTCATCAGTGAATTGTATGTAACAAATTAATGTGTTCAGATACTACTGACTAGAAAATGCTCATTCACTCAAAATAACCGCGATGGAACATTATAGAACGTTAAAAATAGATATGATCATGTGACGTTAATTGTTTCCTGAATTTTAGTACTTCAAGGGACCAATTCTGTCGTTTAATCGTCCTGAAGAAGCCCACTGTTCAGGCAAAACCGGTAGACGTATCCTAATAAAGAAAATTCAATTGATCCCGAGCTTGTTGCGATTGACACCTATTCTTAGTTTTCCCTATTCTTCAATCGCCCTGCATACTGGTTGGTATCCAGGCAAGGGATAAACGGAACCAACCGAACCTGAACTAAAATAATGACGTTGGCTCTACTCCTGGAGCGATGTTAAATAAATAGATACATCCTTGTTTATGTTGTCTGGAAGGGCCCAACACCTCCTTCAATTCTTTTCAACTAGATCTAGAGCTCCTTTCCTCAATAAGACAAGTAGAAATTTGCCTACAAAAAAGTCTGCATCTACTACACTTACATGTACCTGTGACGTAATGGAGTCCCTGTAAATCCTCTACATAATTATTATAATGTTTCATTCTGATTGAACATATAGTGCCTCGCTTGTTTCACATGTTATGAAGTATTATTTGATGGTTCCAATACAATATACAGTCAAACCTGTATTAAGAGGTCACCCAAGGGACTGGCAGAAATTGTCCGCTTAAGACAGGTGGCTGCTAAAACCAGCCTCACCCGAAAATCACAACCAAGTTTTCATACATTCACGGGTTATGACATTTTCCCGGCAATATAGGCTGCTATATTATTTTGAATTTTTCTCCCTTCATCAACAAGGGTACGATTTCATACTTGAATATAAATGCATAATCAATAAAATACAAAGGCGTTTTGGTGATTAATTTCTTGAAATGATGAATTTATTTTTGTTTGGCTACACACGTGTTCCACATACGTTTTGCGCTAGCAGACAACCACCGGTACTGAAATCTACATGTAGATCTACTTTTAATGAAAATCTACATGTGGATCTACTTTTAATGAAAATCTACATGTAGATCTACTATTAATGAAAATCTGCATTGCGATGTATTCTGATCTACATGTATGTGGTTAAAATAATTTTGTTAGAAATGATATATTAGTATTTAGTTAATTCATCACTTATAAATAAATCACTCAATAAATCTAGAAATTTGNCAATGAAAATCTGCATGTAGATCTACTATTAATGAAAATCTACATGTAGATCTACTTTTAATGAAAANCACTAATGTTCTGATCTCGCACAGCTACTACAAACCAAATAAATATATTATAGAAATAAATCATGACATAGTGCTGAAAAAAATTATCTGATTCAGCGTCTGTGCTGTGAAATTTATCCTTTTGACATGACGTGTGCTTCGTTGATATAGAAATAGTGACAGAGATTTTTATTATCACTCAGGCACACCATTCTGCGCAACAAGAGGTCATCATAAAGTACACTATAACAATGATATGGTTGACCCTAAAGCACTCATCTTACTATGCTAGCTTACAATAATATAGTGGAAACTATTACACTCCTCATACAATGATAAACACAATATTACACTGTTCATAGTACTATCATACCTTATTATAATGGACAATATACCGCACTGCTTATACAATGATAAACACAATATTACACTGTTCATAGTACTATCATACCTTATTATAATAGACAATATACTGCACTGCTTATACAATGATAAACACAATATTACACTGTTCATAGTACTAGCATACCTTATTATAATAGACAATGTAAGGCACTGCTCATACAATGATACTCATCATACACTGATATACATTACACTCATTTTACAATACTATTACGATGGTATAATACATAGCATTACATTCTCACATACCATGCATTCACACAGTGGTATAGCAGGCACTGTTGCATCCATCTTACAGTACCTACAATAATATTATTACAGTATTACACATAAATTACTCGCACTCCATGATACATGTATTATAGATAGTATACCACACCATACAGTGCAATCATACCATGGCATAATAGTGACTATAATACTCATCATACCATATAATATTACAAAGGTATAATAGACAGTGTTACAATCCCATCATACAATACTGTAATAGACGGATAACAAACAAACCATGATAAACAAGCTGTAACCACACTCAATATACAATACAATTATGTTAGGTTTTACAAAATGATCAGTAATATCTATATGTGTGAAATTCACATATTGTTCCTTTTAATTGTCTTTCTAGTAATTGTATGAACAGCTATAGATTTGATAATATTCTAACATTGCATATTGATCCTTTCATTTTATGAACAGATGGATTAGAGGTATAATAAATATTTTCTGCGGATTTGACTTACATAAGCATTTGCACACATAAACAAATAATGATACTCGCTTCCAACTCCATTAAAACAAAGCGGACAGATTCTGCCTTCACGTGGTGTTCTAGTCCATCGCCCAGTCTCTATTGGCAGAGATATATTACTGGTTCTGAACTTACAGATAGTTATTCTATCTTTTTATTTGAGCACAGTTTAGTATTTTTCAAACTGAAATTGATGTTTAAATATTGCATATGTTTGACCCCGAAAGAATGTTCAATATCAGTATTCCATTGTTGTATAAATTGGTCATACAGAATAGTTTTAAAACTTACCCTAAGGTAATTTTTATTCATAGTGCAAGTTTTGACTGGCAGACAGGAAGCAGATCTGTTTTCCGCATGCAATGTAGCGACAAGTTTTTTGATCACGTAACATATTAGGCCTGAGAAGCTTTGGATACAGAATGTACAGATACCACAAAAGATCACGCTCGTTTTGAAAATCACAAGCTGATTGAGTACACAAGGTGGGACTAATTGTTTTGTGTGTAACCCATTGTTGATGGATCGTTCAGACCTGCCCCAATTTGCAAGCTGAAAATCGCTGTGTAAACAACTTGTCAATTCAACGTGTCAAACCTTACCTATGGTTTTTAACTACACATTGTAATTAGCTATGCTCAATTGAGATGTGTGTTGTGTTAATATTTTGATCTTCTTGATGTCAATTTCTAGACAAATTGACCGCTGAATACAGGTGAAGATAACGTCTCGGTCCAGAGTTTTGTGATCACTGGCCGCATTAGACACTCACTTTGACTGCAGGTGGCAGCTTATTTCAGGCTCATTATATAGTTTTTTCTATCGGGCGGACCACAGACTGACCACATATGGGAGGTGGCTGCTTATTTCAGGTGACCGCTCATGCAGGTTTGACTGTATACCTGGAAATATTTTGAGCAGTTTAGTATTTTCTCCTTCTTTTTTGCCCTCAGTTATTAGGGCAAATTTATCATTACAGCGAATATTTGTAAACAAAAGAATTTACATAGTAATTAAATGTGAAGGGTGCATTTCTTGGTACATGTCTACGATATTTATCTTGAAGCTGAGTTTCTCTAATCATTTTGTACACGAGTAAAACATGTAATTGGATTAACTACCAGGATTTCTGTATCCACAACATGCTTTATGTAGAAATTTTAGTGGTTTTATGGATCAATGATTAACATGCAATGCTTTCAACAGAAAATATCTGGAAAAAGAATTAAAAAGATACTGGTAAGCCCTTTCAGTATTTAAACATATTTATAGCCTTTGGGTCTAAAAATACACTGAAAAGCAGAAAATATACACGTTTCCTCTCAGTGAACCTAAGTTTGGAAGTAGTTTAGTCTTACTGTGATTAAATGTCTACAACTTGCAAGCAAAAATGAGTCGCATTCTTGTTTAGATCACCACTACCACATGTGGATTTTTCAATCATATTTGCATATCTAGGATAAATTTCACAGGGCAATATTTACGTCTATAAAGCTTTGTATGGAAAGTCTTTATGTTGCGTTCGCCAAAGTTTTAACCAAACGATTGAGGTGAGCTATTAACTCAAGTACATAAGGAAGGTTTTGAAGTGTTTAAGGTTAGGAATGATTTTGTATTGTCCTTCAATGAACTCGAGACACTTTAGGCAAAAATAGCAAAGTGGTTAAAAAGGGGCTGAATTAGGCATATTGAAGTTGTCATCATCATGTCTCCTAAAATTTGACTGATGGTTTGCACCCAATTAGAGGTTTGGCAAACAGGAAAGTAGTCAGGAGATAGATAATTTTTCTTTTATATCAAATGTTGAATTTTCATCTATTCCTTCTTGGTACATGAAAAAGTTTCTAAACCTGACTCAAAATATGATGAACCAGATTTTTTCTTTTCTTTTTCTGACAGGTGGCGCAAAGATGTCATCGGGCAGTCGAAAGAGAACAAGGAATGGGGATGCGAACTCTCCAATCATCGCTGGAGAATCACTGCGGAGGCCGGTAAACAAAATATTGTGTATCCCTTACATGTCCTGATTGTGTAGTTTTTGTAACCTTTCGTTTCTGTAACTGTATTTGATTCAGTATGATGGAGTGTCCTGAGAGGTTGATATTGTTGCGTGGATTGTTGGTCACATTAGTGTTACGATCAGTGTACAGTGCACCTATTCCTTTCCAAGTATTTATTGTTATTGGGAACCTGTGCCTTTGAAAGTATATAAAAAGTCCTAGAAATTGTCTGTAAGTGTTTCTTGTAATATTGAATCGTCTGTAAATCGTAGAAAACCTAGATATTTTACTGAAGGCTTGAATATATTATGATCAAGTTCATGAAGTGATGAATTGAGCTGGGATTGGGAAACACTTTCAATGAATTGCCATACTTAAAGGGGCTGGTCGGGGAAAAAATGTGATATTTGCTAAAATGGCATACACATGTTTGAAATGCCTTCTTATGAAATATACTGATTCAAATTTTGCTGAAATTCAGTCCCTAAGAGTAAAAACTATAATTATATCAAAGAAATCCTAAATCGTCACCTGACAGTCTAAAACTCTCAATTGACCAAGATCAGTGATGTAATTTTACCGCACGCGTGTCATCAACAAGGCCAAATGTAAACATCGCGTCAAAAGAAAAAGATGCATGCAAAAGTCATGACAGGCACGGGGTATCAATACCGTTATATATTTCAACAACATATAGGTAGGAATACTTCACTTGCATCATACATGACCTTTGAGAACAATTATTTACGTATAGTCTTGCTGTCTTGTCCGCTAGTTGAGTCTGACATGGCACACGTTATCTTCACTGCCTCACTTTCGAAACAACAACGTGACATATATAAATAGATCTTCGCTAAATTTACGCGGGGCTTCCCGAAATTTCAGTGGTCAAAACTGGACATTGCAAGCAGAACTCGACCATCATATTGCCGTGGTATAACTTTGGAAGGCCAGAGAACCCATTTAGACCCATTTATTTTGTATTGTTTTCCCGACCAGCCTCTTTAATTTCTTTAGTAGAGGGCAGTATAGACAAGATATAGTAATATGGCATTGCTTTAAAAAAAACAACCTATAAGGTTGTATTGGGATTGCTTCAATTAAGCTGCTCAGTGCTCTCAAACATTTTAAACCGAAAAGATGTTTCAAAACTGAATAAAGGTCCATAGTATGGTTAAAGAAACGAGCAAAACACAAAATAAGTTTGCAGCATTCTTCCTTTCTAACACATATAAGTGTATATCACAAGTTTGATGTAGGTAGGTAAGAGCAAGATTAAAAGGCATGCTCTAAACATACTTTGGATTGGAATTTTGTATATTATGGATACAAGATGTAAATTCAGAATTTCAAAATTCAGAAATATTGCAAGTTTGTTAATCGTAAGTGAACTTTGGTATGAAAAAAGAAACAAAGGGCAGTAACTCTGTTTATAGTTGGACAAGATACCTGATTTGAGTATGCAACACCCCAACTCAAGACAGATATGGTATGCCAGGTTAGATTCATGGTCATTTCTTAGAAATAAATAAATCATCATATACCATACTTGCCAGCTCTCCCAATTTAGAGAGGAGACTCCAGAATTTGGACACTTAAATATTTTAACATTTCCAACAAGTGAATTTGCTGAAAATGTTCTTTTTTAATCTAGGATCTAATGATTTTATTTGAAAGAACAACTAGAATCATGTCATTTTAAAATGTTAGTTATTACCTAGGGGGTACACAAAAACATTTTATTTATGTATCTAAATTTGAGATTATGGAATCTCCCTCGAATAATGATAGCTTGTTCTTGTTTCATGTCAAACAAATGTTCTTATTAGACTGAAAAGCTTTTTCTTGTAATTGTTTCATGTCAAACAAATGTTCTTATTAGACTGAATAGCTTTTTCTTGTAATTGTTTCATGTCAAACCAATGTTCCCATTAGACTGAATAGCTTTTTCTTGTAATTGTTTCATGTCAAACCAATGTTCCCATTAGACTGAATAGCTTTTTCTTGTAATTGTTTCATGTCAAACCAATGTTCCCATTAGACTGAATAGCTTTTTCTTGTAATTGTTTCATGTCAAACCAATGTTCCCATTAGACTGAATAGCTTTTTCTTGTAATTGTTTCATGTCAAACCAATGTTCCCATTAGACTGTTAGTTCTTGTTGAAGTTCGTGGCCTTGAATAGGTCAGAGTTGATATATAACAGCTGTCAAATGATAAGTCCTTTCTCATAACGGGAAAAAAGTCTGACAATTAGTGTTTCTGAGCGGATGTCTCGGTGAAGACAAATATAAATTGTATGATAAGTCAGTGTTTCTTTATTTAATGTACTTTTAGCTTTAACGCATTCCTCCCAGAAGACACACTTGAACACTTCCAATTCAAAGGTTGGAATAGTTCATTATGAAATTTCAGGGGTGAATGAGTTAAGTATTGGTGATGGAGATATCAAACCTGAAACTAGTTTCTGTTTACATACCTTTATTATTGAGGGTTTTTTTTCAACTAAAGGTCATACATGGTAGTAATGGTACTATATTTAACCCTTTCAACCCTATGTAACTTTAGTAGACTCTACCATGCATTGAACTGGATGAGTCCATTATGGTCTACAGTGGTGAAAGGGTTAATCATGATGCCCACAAGAACTCTTGAAAATAGAATCTCAAATTAGGTAGTTAATCTGTTATGTCGTGTCCATGGCCAATTGTCAGTGTAATATAAATGATTCTATCAAGATGTGCCGATCTGTTTTCTTCCCTACAGTATACATAAATAGTTGAGACATAAAGTTAATCAATATCTGCAAAATATAATTTTTTCTTAATTTTTACTGTTCTGCAAGAAAACATTGAAATGTCCAAACAGAAATCTTCAAAAGTCTTAGATGTTTCATCATTGTAGCAGTTTCAATCAGGCTTCACATCCCTTTGTCCTAAAAAAAATTTGAAAGTTCAAGTAGGATCAGGTTGAATAGACAGATATAAACAACATTAATCTGGGCCAGTTAATGAATGTTTTGAATCTTATCAACAAATCAAAGGTTGATCGGTGTCCTGTTGTTGTCTTTGTAGACTACAGCTATACAAGTGTTATAGCCGGGAAGGAACTCTGTATTTGATCTTGTATCAACCAGATTGTGTGTTGTATATGTAACTTTTTTGGGTATATGTCCTGGTGTACACATACCTGCTAGTGTCTATGCAGGCCTTGCAAGGCTATGTCAAGGCTTGCCTGAAAGCAGCAACATATTACTAGGTTCAAACTTATATCATAAACGAACATATCTGGTCCAACAGATTCAACCGTTTGGATCGCGATAAACAAATTCGGCCTAAGTCTGTAAAAAATAGAACTGCTACGATTTGATCAGTAAGCATTTAAAAAAGTCTTAGAGGGAATTTAAGAATGTAATTGGATGTTCAAGGGGAGGAGAAGGAGAATAAAGGGTAACTGCCTATTGTTATAGCATAACAACAACATTTGGATATCACTTGTGTACTTTGAGTCAGGGAAAGATACAGAGGATCAGGAGTAGGATTGTTGTTATTATGGGATGTATGTCATGTCCTGACAACCTGTTACGTATATAACACCAGATAGTGGTTGTTGACCCAGTGCTAAATCAATAACTTGTTTCTTACCTGCATGTGTCACAATCCGACTGTATAGATATAATACTACGGAAATATGCTAGGAATGTCTTTTCTGGGGGAAAAAGAGAAGCATAATGTGTAGTTGTATGTGCTGAGGATTGCAATGTTATTCATGAATTGTCACATTTGATTGATGGGTTTATTTCAATTTTGCATTGATATAGAAACAGAATGTTGTTATAGACAGTAATTGTAATATACAGTGATTGTTATAGATGGTGATTGTTATATACAGTGGATGTTATAGACTGGTTGTTATAGACAGTGATTGTTTTAGACAGTGATTGTCTATTAAATGCGGTTGTTTTGGGCAGGTGGTTGTAATGGACAGATGGTTGTTATAGAAAGGTGGTCATTGTAGACAGGTTGTTGTTATAGACAGTGATTGTCTTTGAAATGTGGTTGTTATAGAAAGGTGTTCATTGTTGAAATGTGTCATTAAAGACAGATGGTTGTTATGGTCAGATACTTGTGGTAGAGAAGTGGCACTATAGGTAGGTTTATATAGAAAGGTGGTATCGAAGTGTGCCATTTTAGACAGGTGGTTGTTATAGACAGACATTTGTAATATACAGTGGTTGTTTTAAACAGTGGTTGTTATAGAGAGTGATTGTCATAGACAGTGATTGTTATGGAGAGTGATTGCTATAGACAGTGATTGTTATAGACAGTGATTATCTATGAAATGTGGTTATGGACAGGTGGTTGTTATGGACAGATGTTTGCTTTAGAAATAGTATCATTATAGAAAGATATCTTTATAGAAAGGTGGTTGTTATAGACAGGTGGCAGATATAGTTAGATGAGACTTAATAAGGTTATAGATATAGATTGGTGATCTTGAAGGTTTGTTTACCTTATGAATATAAATTTGACATCAATTTGCCTTTGAACTTTAATCAGCAGATTATAACAATTTCTTGTGTGTTTATCATTAGATGTGTGACATGCCCTGACTACAGGGTACGGCTTGCAGTGCATGCGACTTAACAGACTCAAAACACAGTCCTAAACAACATCAACTTTTCTTCCACTCAAAACACAGTCCTAAACAACATCAACTTTTCTTCCAACAGAAACATTTTATTTCAATTCTTTATAGATCTGCAAAGATACAAAACAATAAAAAATACATATTCTTTTAAATACAGTATTAACATAATTACATCAAAAGACCAATTTATTTTTTGTTTACAAGTTTACAGTTTACAATATCCAAAGCATCTAATAAAAACTCCTAGCAGTAATTATGCGCAAAGACGACACACTAAATTAAGATTGCTGTTAAAGTGAGATTTTTCACTGTAAACTACACAAGTAATGTAAATGCATGTGTAATTCCATATATACACAATTATGACTTTTGATTGCAGAAATTGTGTTTCAGTGTTTGCATATTGAGATGGTCTCAATCCAGTATTCTTCTTTAGAAAGGACTTAGTTTTGGCTGATAACGGCACTGTTTGTTTTTATACCCCTTACAGAGAAGTTAAAACTTACTTACGTTTCCTCTGATACTTGTCCATATGTTTGTATTAAATGTGTCTTGTGTTTTATAAATTTACTTGCATGTGACCTGATATGTGTGTCTTCAGAGGCTTGCTCTGCTGTGATATCACATGTGTGTGTATGTGTGTGATACACATGTGGTTTACAAATAGGATCTTACTTGAGTTTCAGTTTCATAAATCTGATATGAAAATGGAAATGAATTTAAGATTTTTTTATCACGTGATTAAGATTTTTTGCAATTATTGCGACAAGCTTTCCATGTCACTCTTGAAGTCTAAAATTCTTCCATTTTGGCTCTATATCTATTGCCTCTATTTTGATGTCATAATCTTATGTCATGGCTGTCATCATTATCATTTGATGACGTCACAAGATGTCATATAATTATGATGTGGGTCATACGCAAAAATATGACAGTTTTTTCACTGCATAACACACAATAATCATGTGATAAATCAATGTTTATATGTGTGTAATTACTTACCTGGTTTCCCTGTCTACTTCGTCAGCCCCTCCAGAGATTCAGGCGGTACAAACGAACCCAGGTAAAACATGCATGCTTTAATGTGAATTATGGGTAAATGGCATATTTGTAGCTATCCATCAGGAAACGTTGGCTGTAGCTGTTTTTTTTTTGTTCTTGTGTAGACCTCATCAAAGATTAAAATATCTTAGTTCATTTTCCTCTTTCCCTTCAAGTTCAATTCATTTTTTTTTTAAATGCATGCTTAACAAATTTTAAAAATGTGAATAGGCTGCATGCATGCTTATTGCAATGCTGCAGTTATGGTTATACAAGGCAAAAAAATATAATTACACAAGCTGATGGTCATTTTGATTTATACTGTAAGCAACTTCCCTGCAATCACAGGATGTGATTTCACCACCATCAACGAAATTTACCATTTAATACATAATGTATTACAACCCTAATATAGCCCCTTACAGTGGCACTATATTTAATATTTCTTTCAGATATTTGCCAAAAACACAAGCTATGAGGAAGGAGATTGATAGCAAGGGAAAGTTTCTGTTTCAACATTGATCTATTTACAAATGTTAACCGTAGTTCTTGGCTGGCCTGTTCGCTTATTTTACAAATAAAAAAAAGTCAGATGTTTTAAATATTTTTTTTACCGAAATATAAAATGTAAAAATCGAAATTTGCAGTGTACAAAAAAAATCATCAAGTTGTGAATATTTCACTTACCATTTTAAATTTAACTACAAAATATAACAAAATTTCCAAGAATCAGTGAAACCCATATATGTGATAAAAATGCATCCATCTGGCTAACGAACCACACATGCACTTGGCTATTTATACCCTTCCGCAACATCATACCCAATATATTAACCAATAAGAAACAGGATTACATAACGTTTACAAAAATACCCTACAGTAGCGAAAGTAAATAAACTTCTGGTCTATTACTAACGACACTGGATAAACGATAACATTAACACGAATACACAAGGTAACTTCTACCCAAACCTACATAGTAAATCTACCTGTTACATACATAATATATAAACAACTTTAAAACACATTTATTGGTTAGTTTATAGACTTCTCAGTGTTTCATGTGAATTGTTTGAATCAAATTTTAGCTTTACATTGAATGATGGGATAATGCTTAAATTATAGGCGCCATTTTTTCTTTCATTTTTTGGCACTTATCTTTACATTAAACTTCCTTTGGTAGTATTTATGGAAATTGTGGAACCTCTGTGCTACGTAAACATTAACCATAGCTGTTTTGTCTTTTCAGTATCTAGTTATTCAGACATTTTAAGTTACACTGATTGTTCCAAATCTTATAAATTCAAGTAAAAATGTATGCTGTTCAATAATATCATACATTTGAAGATACGCCAAATGTTACGGAGTCTCACATAATCAAGTGAAAGAATATGGCTCCCGATTTCCTGTGGAGACCTACCAGTTCTGAAACTCTGTTATAAGTCCCTAACATGCAACTGTACAATTGGATGGTATTATATGTTTGTCTCCTAACTCTTAATCAGTCTGTCCGTCCTTCCATATGTCTACTTGTCCCGGGCACATCTCATATTGTCTGCTAGATCCTAAAGCAGCCAGATTTTTTTCTTCCTTGGGAAAAACAAAAAAGTGTTGCATACTGAAATCTGAGTTATAGCCCTTTGTTTAATTTTGTCAAAAGTTTTTTTGAATATAGAAGACTGGTTCTGTTCACAACACTTTGCATTGTTACATTTTAGGAACTAATTGGTATTCCATCTTAAAAGAATCAATTTGACACAAAATTTATTTATTGAAATTAGAATCCTACTTTGTATTCTACCTAAATTTGCAAGTAGATGTATTGTTTTCAACAAAAACAATCATATTGTGATTGATAGAAAGTTGATAAAATGAAACCACCACAAACAAATGGTTTGTCTGCTAGATAACTGATTAACTTGGTAGTGAAGCGGATGTAAAACCACCACAAACAAATGGTTTGTCTGCTAGATAACTGATTAACTTGGTAGTGAAGCGGACGTAAAACCACCACAAACAAATGGTTTGTCTGCTAGATAACTGATTAACTTGGTAGTGAAGTGGACGTAAAACCACCACAAACAAATGGTTTGTCTGCTAGATAACTGATTAACTTGGTAGTGAAGTGGACGTAAAACCACCACAAACAAATGGTTTGTCTGCTAGATAACTGATTAACTTGGTAGTGAAGTGGACGTAAAACCACCACAAACAAATGGTTTGTCTGCTAGATAACTGATTAACTTGGTAGTGAAGTGGACGTAAAACCACCACAAACAAATGGTTTGTCTGCTAGATAACTGATTAACTTGGTAGTGAAGTGGACGTAAAACCACCACAAACAAATGGTTTGTCTGCTAGATAACTGATTAACTTGGTAGTGAAGTGGACGTAAAACCACCACAAACAAATGGTTTGTCTGCTAGATAACTGATTAACTTGGTAGTGAAGTGGACGTAAAACCACCACAAACAAATGGTTTGTCTGCTAGATAACTGATTAACTTGGTAGTGAAGTGGACGTAAAACCACCACAAACAAATGGTTTGTCTGCTAGATAACTGATTAACTTGGTAGTGAAGTGGACGTAAAACCACCACAAACAAATGGTTTGTCTGCTAGATAACTGATTAACTTGGTAGTGAAGTGGACGTAAAACCACCACAAACAAATGGTTTGTCTGCTAGATAACTGATTAACTTGGTAGTGAAGTGGACGTAAAACCACCACAAACAAATGGTTTGTCTGCTAGATAACTGATTAACTTGGTAGTGAAGTGGACGTAAAACCACCACAAACAAATGGTTTGTCTGCTAGATAACTGATTAACTTGGTAGTGAAGTGGACGTAAAACCACCACAAACAAATGGTTTGTCTGCTAGATAACTGATTAACTTGGTAGTGAAGTGGACGTAAAACCACCACAAACAAATGGTTTGTCTGCTAGATAACTGATTAACTTGGTAGTGAAGTGGACGTAAAACCACCACAAACAAATGGTTTGTCTGCTAGATAACTGATTAACTTGGTAGTGAAGTGGACGTAAAACCACCACAAACAAATGGTTTGTCTGCTAGATAACTGATTAACTTGGTAGTGAAGTGGACGTAAAACCACCACAAACAAATGGTTTGTCTGCTAGATAACTGATTAACTTGGTAGTGAAGTGGACGTAAAACCACCACAAACAAATGGTTTGTCTGCTAGATAACTGATTAACTTGGTAGTGAAGTGGACGTAAAACCACCACAAACAAATGGTTTGTCTGCTAGATAACTGATTAACTTGGTAGTGAAGTGGACGTAAAACCACCACAAACAAATGGTTTGTCTGCTAGATAACTGATTAACTTGGTAGTGAAGTGGACGTAAAACCACCACAAACAAATGGTTTGTCTGCTAGATAACTGATTAACTTGGTAGTGAAGTGGACGTAAAACCACCACAAACAAATGGTTTGTCTGCTAGATAACTGATTAACTTGGTAGTGAAGTGGACGTAAAACCACCACAAACAAATGGTTTGTCTGCTAGATAACTGATTAACTTGGTAGTGAAGTGGACGTAAAACCACCACAAACAAATGGTTTGTCTGCTAGATAACTGATTAACTTGGTAGTGAAGTGGACGTAAAACCACCACAAACAAATGGTTTGTCTGCTAGATAACTGATTAACTTGGTAGTGAAGTGGACGTAAAACCACCACAAACAAATGGTTTGTCTGCTAGATAACTGATTAACTTGGTAGTGAAGTGGACGTAAAACCACCACAAACAAATGGTTTGTCTGCTAGATAACTGATTAACTTGGTAGTGAAGTGGACGTAAAACCACCACAAACAAATGGTTTGTCTGCTAGATAACTGATTAACTTGGTAGTGAAGTGGACGTAAAACCACCACAAACAAATGGTTTGTCTGCTAGATAACTGATTAACTTGGTAGTGAAGTGGACGTAAAACCACCACAAACAAATGGTTTGTCTGCTAGATAACTGATTAACTTGGTAGTGAAGTGGACGTAAAACCACCACAAACAAATGGTTTGTCTGCTAGATAACTGATTTACTTGGTAGTGAAGCGGACGTAAAACCACCACAAACAAATGGTTTGTCTGCTAGATAACTGATTAACTTGGTAGTGAAGCGGACGTAAAACCACCACAAACAAATGGTTTGTCTGCTAGATAACTGATTTACTCGGTAGTGAAGCGGACGTAAAACCACCACAAACAAATGGTTTATCTGCTAGATAACTGAACTACTTGGTAGTGAAGCGGACGTAAAACCACCACAAACAAATGGTTTGTCTGCTAGATAACTGATTAACTTGGTAGTGAAGCGGACGTAAAACCACTCAAACAAACAAACAACACTAGGGCTGCAATGTTATATAATATATCGTATTATATCATGATTCTTTCTTTTTATCTTTTTGAATTGCCTGTGTCGGGATTTGCGATAAACTAGGGATGGGATACTGAAATTATCAATAACTTTTACTTATTGTTTTAGAATCCTTCAGTTAAGATGTGGTCTACTTACTGTACAGTCATACCCAAAAATACTAAAAATCATACAGAAATCCTGCACTCTGAGTAAGTGAATCATGAATAAGATAACCTTGAGATCAGATATGTGTACGCGGTGATAAGCTGTAAATATGTAGTAAGGTTGTTATTATTGTACTATTCCCAGCTCATTAAAGTTGAATATAGAAACAGAGTCTGTCCATGCAGCTGGTCACGAAGAATTGTTTTGCCCATATATGGGTTACTGTTAAATGAAACATGTATTATACTTGACTCACCTTCAGTGCACTCTGTACCATTCACAATTGTTAAGTATACCACTTAGTATAACTGGGCATGTCATTTTGACTTGAGTGGGGGCTATTGATGACAGCTTCTTCTTGTCCAGTTTGTAATGTGCTGCCTCCTGAATTGATATTGTCATGGAATCATCTCCCTCGGCTAGCCATCTTTGTTTACAAACAGTTTCATATTTGTTGCATATGGTGACAGTGTTTTAAGATGTATGTTAGGTCAAATCTTTCCGTTCCATATGCCATTTATACAGCTGAAATGTTTAACATAGGAAGAGATAAAAACAAAATGCCCTATAGGAAACTTTCTCCTGCATGGCAATCAAATTCCCTGACAGGGTGTGAAAAGTTAATATAGAAAATGTCACCCGGGATTATTTTTTTATCTATCCTTTTGAATTGTTATATGAGTAAACTTAATTGAATTTAAAGGAAATCTGACTTTTAAAGTCAATCCTTAAAAGTGTCAATTAAAACTAGAAAGTTTGACACAACGATATTGGCAGCATTGGATATAAATCAGAAACATTATATGATAATCAACAGATGATTTCCAAAGGGACACAAGATAAAAAATATAACAAAGGTTGAAAGTCGCAATATTCTGGCCTCCTGGCCTACTTAAAGGCCTAAAGTCAACGATTGATTCAGATAACGGCCTTTTTAATTCTTCGAAGGTACAGGAAACATCATAGTTTTGATTTTTTGCCTGATTTCCATTAACTCATTCCCCCCTGAAATTTAATAATGAACTATTCCAACCATTGAATTGGAAGAGTTTAAAATGTGTCTTCAGGGGTGAATGAGTTAATATAATGAATTAAATTTGTAAAATTTGACCAGTTGATTAGGGGACAGATTCCTGATAATAAATATCTGACAGAATCTAGTGTTTTTGAGCGGTACAGCCTGTTTCCTGGTGTATAGCTATCAGTGAGACTTCCAGCCACCATTTTTAGTTTGAAGCCATGAGCACCCTTTCCATACCCATGGCCATCCTTGAAAAATTGTTTGTGGTTTCCCAACTGACTCATATCTTTTGGGGGGAAATTTGGATAATGTATCATTTTTTTTCTTAAAAATCACAGAAAGTTAGTTAACAGTTAAAGTATGGGTATTTCGGGATATAGCAAGTTTATGATCCCCCGAGGCCAGGACTATTTCCCGAGGCGAAGCCGAGGGAAATAGTCCTGGCCTCGGGGGATCATAAACTTGCTATATCCCGAAATACCCATGCTTCAAGTGTTTTATTATGCTGATACAGGTCACACTCCCTTACAATATTCTAAATATTATTAGACAACAATTTTCAACAGTTGGGACACTTTATTAACAAAACTAAAATTCTGTTGTCGTCTGTCAACAACAATGCGAGGTGAAGGTCGGTCCAGAAAGTACCGGCTCAGCTGGCCGGAAATTGCCGATGTTATTCGATTGCGCTGATTGGTCAATATTCGGTCAGGCCCTGCCCACGACGTCACACAATTTCCCGCATTTTCCGAGGGAAATAGTTTCAAAACTATCGCACCCCTCCAGACGAACTATTTCCCTGGCATGCAGTTAGAGGGGAAATAGCTTGTTTATGTGGTTACTTTTGTATAGTGTAAAATAAGTAGAGGTATAATAATATTTTACATTAGGAAAATGACATTTCCTGAAATGAATTATTTTTTACCTACCTATCTACCCTCTGGGTATAATGTGAGTAGGGAAACTACAAGCAAACAGTTTATAAGGATGGTCCTGTAAACACTTGGTGAACCATTTAATGCAACTTTAATTTTTCAGGTGAAATTTGAAACAGGTGCATGATAATCATGTGGGTTCCTCTGTACCTAATCATGTTGGGGTCTTTTTTATGAACATTACCATGACAATTAACTACATGTATATATTTAGCTCATCTGGCCCGAATGGTGCAGCGTCTGTCGTCCGTCATCTGGGGTCAATATTTTACTTTAAACAACTTCTTCTGAATAACCAAAAGGCCAAGGATGTTGATATTTGGCCAGTAGAATGCTAGGAAATTGAAGGGCTACCAAGTTTGTTCAATTGAATGACCTTGATTTATTTTCAAGGTCACAAGAATCAAATATGTTCAAAATCTTTAAACAACTTCTTCTGAATAACCAAAAGTCGCAAGATGATGATTTTTGGACTGTAACATGATTGGATGAAGGGCTACCAAGTTTGTTCAAACGAATGACCTTGACATTTTTTCAAGGTCACAGGATCAAATACGTGTATGTTCAAAATCTTTAAACGACTTCTTAACAACCAAAAGGCCCAGGATGTTGATATTTGGCCAGTAGCATGCTAAGATGAAGGGCTTCTAAGTTTGTTCAAATGAATGACCTTGAATTATATTTAAGGTCAAAGGAGTCAATTGTCTTAATAAAGTCTTTATATAACTTTTTAACAGGTTCTTTTGAATGACTTTTAATCATAAATACTGATATTTTGCCTTTAGCTTTATTTAAGGTTTATTGAAGGTTACAAGTGTGAAATGTATACCAGGTGAGCGATGCAGGCCCATTGGGCCTCTTGTTTATTTCAGTATCCTACTATCAAAATTGTATTTAAAGTATGGATGCTTTATAAAGCGTAAATTCCAATTACAAACATAATTTATTTCATGCTGTCAATAAAAAGACTACATATTGATCATGTGGTCTCTATGTAATGACTGATAAATTTAAATGTTTTTTTCAGTAATCTTTGTTCAGCTATTTATTCCACTTTTGGGCCATTCTTGAAAGACTTGTGCTAATTAAGGTCACTAGACGCAGAGTGTTGTTGAGATGATACAATGGTATTACAGGTAGTTGTCTGGCATCAACTTCAGTAAAGCTCTTAGTCTTAGAGTCATGATATATGGATGTAACTTGCTGAAACATAGGACTATGTATTTTGGAAATGAATTACCTTGACCCATTTTCAAGGTTACTCAGGTCAAATTCATTAGAACTATGAGGTACAAAGTCATAGTACATGGCCTGTAACTTGCCGGTGCAAAGGTTCAAATGAATGACCTTGACCCACTCTGGAGGTCTTGGGGACATAATGTGTTAGATAATTTCATACAACTTCTTAGGAAGAATTCTGACTATAATTGAGATATTTGGTCTGTGCCAGGGATGGGGTGTTATCAAATTTTCTGAAATGAATGATTTCACTCGCTTTTGATTTATTCCAGTTTAAATGTGAGAGATCAAGTATATTCAAAAATTATCCTATTTACATAATTTCTACATTTACAAAGCCATGAGGCTTAGAGTTTTGATATTTAATGGCCTTTGCATGTACATGCTATATATAGGACACTATCATGTCACTTCACTTTTACATGTAATGTCACAGGGTGAAATGGGTCATGCAGTTGTAGAAAATAAATTGAATAAAGGCCAGGGAATTAACACATGTACGCCTTATGTTTATAAAACAACTGTACCAGCAATTAACATTAATTATAGAAACATATCTGTCCTTATTTTCTTATTGAACATACAAGTATGTACTTGCCAATTTTGGATGGATACTCCTAAATTTAGGCCTCTAATTTTGATATTTTCAGCCAACAAATTTGCTGAATTATTTCTATATTCTATGTAACAAATCAATTTTAATGCCATATTTCTTCCATAGGGGGTATACCCTCTTACTATGTGTAATCTGTGGTAATTGGAAAACCTCAGATAACTAGTTGCAAAAATGCTTTTCAAACAATGAGAAACGTGTGTTATAAAAGTACATTAACTAGGCGAAGTTGAAATATCTTATCAATGACACCATTACGATTAGAAAGATATTAATAATAAAAAAAAATGTACTTTAAACATATTTATGTTGGTATAGCTTGTTGATCTCTAACACAGATCTTTATTCTAGAGTCCATATAACTGTTATGGACTTTGTCAGAGGATAACATTGATAGAAACTGTATTTTGCACCCGCTTGATTTAGATAGCTGAGTAATTGTAATGTTTAATGAAAATCAACTAGGAGTCGGCTCAAAGTTTCTCCCTAGTATACAGCATACAGTACTGGTAATATATAAAGATTTAGGTACCCTCAAAAATAGTCAAATAATATTCCTTAAAACCTTGAAAATTGACCCTTATCTGCTCTCTACATCCCAGGAGTATGTTATGACAAATTTGAAGGCTCAGTGGGTGCCACCTTGTGGATGAGACGTGACTAATTTGTGTACATTAAAATAATCGCTTGGTCATGTAACGGTGAAACTGACAGGCTTTGAAGTCGTGTATCACTCTCAGTAATCTTCAAAGTACAGGTACATGTACCACCCTCTTGATTGGTAAGATATTTTTTCACCTGAAACCCATTGAATACCTAGCTGCGTGCCTTCAATTTTGCTATGACATATTCCAGGAGTGCAGAGAGCGAAAGTGAGCATAACCCCTGGTGTATAGAGTATGGATAATTGATGGTTTTAGGTTCTCTACAATATAGTTATGTTATACTCCTCAGACCAAGATAATTGTTGTTTAGTTTTTCCAGGTTTTATGTATAATTATACTTAAGGGTTGCTGTACCTCTGCCAAAAACTGTAGCTAGCTATTGGAAACTATTAATTCTGTCCTGACTGTAGCCTTGATAAATCATTTCTTAAAAGAAAAGAAAACCCTGTGGGATTTTTTGAAAAATAATAAAAATAAAGTGAACAAAATAAAATCAACAAGAGAGATCCAGTTGTTAAAACAAATCACCAGGGCTAGACAACCCTAGATATCAGGTTGTTATACTACTGCTGTGACTGCTTGAGCTAACTGGTAAACGGAGGTGTACTAGCCCAAATGTGTGGCAGTTATATTGAAATGGAAGTTAAGGGAAGGTTACTGTGTAAAGAAAAATAATTGGCAGTGCAGTGGGACAGGGATCCTTAATCATCATGATTAAGGATCCCTGTCCCACTGCACTGCCATGAAATCGGGTCACTTGGCAGGTATGATTGATGAGCTTTTTACATTTAATACATTTATTATATGAAGTAATAATAATATAGATTAAGTGGAAATATTTTTTATGGCACAAATAATGTTAGGTAATAAAATAACAATTTAGAATGTAAAAAGTCGTTGATTTAGTAGAAATATTTTTTATGGCACAAATCTGTTTTTGTAATAAAATAACAATGTAGAATGTAAAAAGTTGTTGATTTAGTAGAGATATTTTTAATGGCACAAATCAGTTTATGTAATAAAATAACAATGTAGAATGTAAAAAGCCGTTGATTTAGTGTCCATTGACATCCTAATTGATTGACCTATAGGTGGTTGTACTGTTGTACTGTTGTACTGACTGGGTCGTGGACTTTACCCGGTGTACCTGTATAGACGTACCTGTGTTTACCTATAAATACCTGTACCCTGTCATCAGTAACACACCTACGTTATGTGGCAGCTGCTGGAACAACATTTTCAATTTCAAATTTTCAAATCTGGATTTTAATCATTCGGAAAGGAAATTAATTATTCAAAAATATAACACTATGCCAGGTGTGAGTGTAAGTATAGTTCTGTACAGAAATGTGATATGTATAAACACATCTGTTTCTTTGGCCGAATTATGAATACTTCAACTCATTCACCCCTGAAATTTTATAATGAAGTACTCCAACCCTTAAATTGGAAGAGTTCAAATGTGTCTTCAGGGGTGAATGAGTTAAGGTAGTTATATGTCAGATTTACATAATGACACTGAAATAAAATAAAATGCTAAATTTTGGTCATAAAACGTTGTGCACCAATGATAGTTACCCTGAAATATGTGCATTACAATAAAAGTATGTATTATTCTGTAGTAATGTAAAATTTTAAACTTTTAAAAAAGTGAAATTCAAAACTTGTGTGTATTAGGACTCAAAATGATCATCAAATGTCGGCAAACACAAAAAAAACCCATTTTAACTTTTAAGATTCTTAGATTTCAAAAATCACATTTTAAAAATTTGCATTAACGACTTGGAGCAAATAACACTTTGAATAACTGGGCTCAGAAACATGACAACAGTAACCAACTTTACTTCAAGCTGTTTACACCTGTATGTTACTGTAAATATCAGTGAAATCTGGCTAGACCAAGTAACAAGTGCACTGTGAATTATTTTACCAGTCATAATTGAAAGATCATTTGGAGAGGACTTATATAGGCTTGCCAGCTGTTGTCCAATCCATTTGTTTTCTAAACAATAAAATTTGTTAGAAATGTAGGTATGTAAAGGTTCATGTATACACACTACGTGATAAAATATTTGTTTCAGTATAAAATGATAGATATAGGTAATATACTACATATTAATTTTAGGATGCTGTGGTTTGAGGTATGAAATAATATAATTATGTTATACACTACATTTTTAGTATACGATACTGTGTGCTTTAATCTAAAATAATACATACTTAACTGTAGAAGTTTATTTTTTTTGCGTGTTGAAATTTCCGCGTTGCCAATAGTTTTAAAATCTATAAATGCCATGAATCTATGTTTGTGTGCAGATATATTTTTGTGTTTACTTACTCTATGTGAAAAACTTGAAAATTTCTACACCCCAAAAATGTTCACTTATACAGTATATCTTAAATAATTTACATGCTAGGACGCTGTATATTTAGGTATAACATGATATACAGGTGACATACAACATATTAATTTTAGGATTAACAAGAGAACAGTCAGTGTTTAGATATGAAATGATACATACAGGTGATATATATAACATACCGTGTATTAATTTTAGGATGAACAAGAGAATGGGTGGTCGGGCGGCGCAGTGGATAGCGCACTTGCCTTTCACCAAGGCGGCCCGGGTATGATTCCTTGATCAGACGTGAAAAGGTATGGAGTCACCTGCCTGACCACATTGGTTTTCTCCAGGTACTCCGGTTTCCTTCCACAGTAAGACCTCCCGCACTCTGACATCTTGGCCAACAAGAGTGATTAGTATAAGTTGCAAAAGCTTGTTTCGTTATTGTTGTTAAATAAATATAGTTCATATAAGAGAACTGTCAGTTTTTAGGTATAAAATGGTACATAAAGGTGATACATAACATGTTTCAGGATGAACAAGAGAGTAGTCAATGTTGAGAAATGAAGTTGTACATACCCGTGATATACATGTACTATACCTGATAATGATTGGATGTTAGTGTGTTTAATTCAGTTATGCATACCAGGTATGTCACCTGTAGATTATTGCAGCTCTGTCAACACCTGTGTATATATTATTGTTTATCAATATGGATGCTATTTTTGAATGTTTTCCTGTTAGCTTTTTCAAATTTTAACAGCTGGGAAGATATATTTTTTTGTAATTTTGTTAGCTACATAAGTCTAGGAATACATTTCTAACATTTCTTTTTCTTCAGAATGTGTTAAGGCAGATATTTCCTGTTTCTTACATCCAAAAGAATATGAGTACCCCGTTTCAGTTTTGACTTTCAGTTCAAATTTTTTTAACATTTCTTTTTCATCAAAATGTCTTAAAGCAAATATTTTCTGTTTCTCACCTCCAAAAGAATTATGAGTACACTGCTTCTGTTTTGAATTTCAGTATTTTAAAGAAATATCTGATCAGTCTTGAAAGAGTTACTGGTCACAGATGTTCCTTCAGAGTATAAAGGGACTGAAGTTTGTGAGATGTCGGTATAAAACTGCACCATACATGTCCAGGCAATACATGTTATTTGATAAAATGTTGTACCATAATAAATTTTACCTTTATGACATTCACAAAATGTCAACAAGGTCAGAAGAATTACAGCTAAAAAATCAAGTAGTGTATATTCTGTGTTTGCGTATTGCAGAGTTATCTTCTCTTGTGAACAGGTATTGATTGTTAGGTCATTGGTTTGTGTGAGAAAATTACGTTGTTTTCTCAAAAATTGATGACGTTCCTCTCACAAACAAATGACGTAACAATCAATACCTGTGTACAAGAGCAGATAACTCTGCAATACGCAAAGACAGAATATATATTTATTATATTGTCAAGTCCAAATAGTTTATGACGTCACAACATATACTTCAAATAAACAGTCTGAAGAATCTCCTAGAAGAGATGAAAGTACTAAAGACTTGTTGTTGAAAATTTTTCTTTTTATAATTTATTTATATATACTGTAAAGTGGGAACTTTTTGCTGCAGTTAATATTTTGCCTTTTTTGCACTATGCAACAAGGGCATCTTTATCATGACAGCAAATTTAAGTACACAATATATCACATTTAGTGATTACATGTAAAGAGCAAAATTAACACGGAGCCAACATGGATTTTTTTCTGAGTTGCCAATATTTTGTTATTTTAGTTAGTGCAGGCTAGCAAAAGCTGAGAATGATTATTGTAAGATTTGGCTATTATACTATATAATATACTGTTATGATGCACGAAGATTAACTAAAAAATCTGATAAAGTCGTAACCAGTCTTGACATTCTATGTTATATTAATCAACAAATTAATATTTATTTCTAATCCTTATTATGAAGGTCACCACTCCAGGGCCAGCACCCTTCTCAGAGATGGAAGCAGCAGTCCTGGAGAATGAGCGCACAGATTACAGTATAAAAATCTCACTGGAGGTGGCCAAGGCAGGGACAGGTGAGAATACCTTATTTCAATTGTTCCTCTCCCATCTTAATATCCCCTGGTCCCTAATCCCACTCTCCTCTTAAATACCCCCTGGTCCCTAAACCCGCTCTCCTCTTAAATACCCCCTGGTCCCTAATAAACCCACTCTCCTCTTAAATACCTCCTGGTCTCTAAACCCACTCTCCTCTTTAATACCCCCTGGTCCCTAAACCCACTCTCTTCTTAAATACCCCCTGGTCCCTAAACCCACTCTCCTCTTAAATACCCCCTGGCCCCTAAACCCACTCTCCTCTTAAATACTCCCTGGTCCATTAACCCACTCTCCTCTTAAATATGCCTCTCTCGACCTGCTCTCCTCTTAACTATCCCCTGCCTTCATCACCTAACTCCCAGCTAAACATATCTCCCTCTACTGAAGATGAATAATTTTCACAGCTGGCAAAAAGTACCAATGAGTTTGTGGGACTTCAAAAAAATAATTCTACAGAATCATACACCCAAGAGTACCAATATTTGTCTTTGGTTGTGAAAGGCTCTGACACATAACCTTGACACAATTGCAAGGTCTATGGGCCGGGAATATGAAACTTTTAAAATGCCCTCATGTACAAAACAGTGGGACCAAAGGTCATTTGTCCTGTAGTTAGAAGGGGATGAAAGCTATAAAACTAGTTAAATAGATAACCTTGACCTTCTCTGAAGGTCGCAATGGTTTAATTTCTTAAAAAAAAGAGTGGGGGGATGAGAAAAGCAAAAAAGCACTTTGGCCTTTTGTTCTTTGTTTGTAAAGGGTCTCATGTAAAGAAGTAAGAAAATTTATGTTGGCAAATTGAGAAAGAAGACCCCTACATTAATGTTTTGTAATGAGTGACTTTCTTGTTAACAATAACACTGTTATGTTTCAGCTCCCAGAACTGTACGTGTGTATGCTGATGGGATATACGACATGTTCCACTCGGGGCATGCTAAACAGCTGATGCAGGCTAAGATGGCTTTCCCCAATACATATCTCATAGTCGGAGGTAACAACTTTGTAGTGACGCAAAATATAACTTCTAATGTAACTAGTAATACATTTAGACATAATTTTCACCGTGGTATTATAGTTGATGCAGTGTTAAAAGCAGCAAGTTTTCATCAACTTTGATATCAAAAAGGCTTAATTAACTAAGTAATTAAGTATTATTTCATTGTTTCTCTGAAGTAAGAGTGATTATCAAAAAAATATAAAAAAAATTGAGAGGTCCGGTGGCCAAGTGGTTAATTAAAATATAAGGTGTCTGACATTCTGCTACCACTAGCCCTCCACCACTGGGTGGGGCAGTCGCCAGGTACTGGCCGTAGGTCGGTGATTTTTTGTTCGGGAACTCAAACTTTCCTCCACCAACAAAAACCTAGCACGTCCTAAAATAACCATAGCTGTTAATAGGACGTAAAACACAAACAAACCAAACCAAACCTTTTTGTATTGTATTTCTTGGTGAAGATATTTATGATAAATAAGGTAATCCTTCGTTCAGTGACTAAGCGCCACGCGGTTAGTACAAAGCCAAAACTGTCCATGTGAAAGTTGTTTGTAGCTTTTTCTTTGAATATTTTTGCTGGCTTTGAATCTTGCAACTTAAAAAGAACTTCTAGCAATCACATTGGCCCTATTAGATAGTTAAGATTGCTGTTGTTTCCCACGACACATTGTTTGATAAGAACTCTTCATGGAGTACATTTTGTAAGCAATATAAAGGAGCTTTTATCAGAGGATGCATTAAGAGTCTGATGAAATAATTTTTGTGAATGATGTCAAATATTTGACTACTTTTTTCCTCACTGTATTGAACATGTAACTGTATTTATTGCTATTTGCCTTTTTCCGATGACAACAATTGACAATTTAACATGTTCGTCTTTTTCTAAAGACTCATTGAAGAGATATACTCCAAACTAGGTACAAATGTTCCTTAAGAGGTTTTGACAAAGTGTTGTCACTTTTCATGCTGATCCAAAAATCCAAGATGGCCACCCTAGTCACTGAATGGCTGAGAATTTTGACTTCTCAAGACCAACTAAAATGTTTGATTCTACACTAGGTACAAATGTTCCTTTATGTGGTCCTGACCAAGTGCTGTTACTTTCCAAGCCAATCCAAAAATCCAACAAAGCAGCCCTGACCTCTGGTTGCCGATTTACGCCTAGTTGGTACAAATGCATTTTTATGAGTTTTTTACCAAGTGCTTGTACTTTTTGTGCTGATTCAATAACCTGAGAAGAGACTTCTAGCCTCTGATTTGGCTAGTACACTAGGGCTTTTCCTCAAGAACAGCTGTAGTGATTGATTCCAAAATGTGTCATTAGTTTTCTGAATTTCCGTTTGAGGTACAGGCTAAGTGTTCTCACTATTTGCATTGAAACAAGAATCAGAGATGGATACCAGCCTCTGATGGAGGATGGATACTCTGTCCTCTGATAGGTGTAGATTTTTTTTTAACTTTTTCTCTAGATCAGTAATTGACTTCAAACTTGTTACATTAGCATTAAACTCATGTGAGTGTTACAGCCTAATGGGCCTCTTGTTTTTAGGTAGAAACATAGGTTAGAGGATAGTTTTAAATATTTATATTTTAAAAAGGGTTACCTCTGTTTTATAGTCTGTAGTGATAAACTCACACACAAGAAAAAGGGCCGGACAGTAATGAACGAGACGGAGCGATACGAGGCTCTGAGGCACTGCCGCTACGTGGACGAGGTGGTGAAGGCTGTGCCGTGGTCCATCAGCGATGAGTTCCTAGAGAAACATAAAGTAAATATATATGTGTTACTTACATTGTATATGGCGCTGTGTACATCAGAATAGTGAAGCAAACGAATACAAAATGTTTGGGAAGAAATATTCACATTTTCAGCTTAGTATTTATTAGAGTAATAGTTTAATAAAAGGTGAAACAGTTCTTGAATACTTCGAATCACTGTAAAAGTTGTAAAGTTACTTTAATTACCGAAATATCCGTTTTGTACGTTTCCCGAGGTATATCACTTGATAGCGTCAATTTTAACTTTTCTGTATGGATTCCTGTAACATGTGTACCTTTTACGCACTGATTGTTGTTTCTGCTATCGCCAAATATTTTATAATAACAATTTCTGACGAGTAATTTGTTCTTCATACTGAAACCATTGGACATTGTAGATTGACTTTGTTGCCCATGACGATTTACCATACTCTTCCAATGACTCGGATGATATATACAAACATCTAAAAGACAAAGACATGTAAGTATTACAAACATTTTGGTGAGGTGATAATCTTTCGTACGTGTGTATGTAATAGAGGAAGATTTTCATTTCTTCGATCGTTTATCTACTGTAAATCAGGCTATTTTGGATGTGCTGATGTTTTGGTGTTTTGGCTGTTGTATTAATTAAGGTGATACAAATTTAACACGCCAATATTCCTGAATCACTGTTTCCCTATTACACGACCATGATATAGCTCTTTATGGCATGGATTAAAAATATCAATTACGATGTTCCAGTTTTGAAACTTAGAAAATTGATTCTCAATGTTGCAGCATTGTAAACAGAATCTGGTTAGGCAGAGCACAAAAAGCACAAAAATATGATTCTCCTAATTCAAACGACCCTGTCATTTACAAACATTCCAAAATATAGTACATACCACCAAAATATCCTGATTAATGGTATCCTCTGAACAGGCTGGGATATAATAACAGGGCGACTGGCAAACAAAGAAATGTGTTACTGTTCAGTTGATTCTGAATCCTTTAAACCAAGATATGAAAAGAAAAACTCCTCCTCTGTTTGTATGGAGGATTTCAACACTTGAAGATTATATATGAAATAAAATCCTCAGCACCCAATTTTACTCTAAGGGTGTAAACCCACGATTTGGATGAGTTTTATAATTTTAAACTCCACAGTGGTATCCTTAAAATAAGATTTGTGTCGTTTTTTAAACAATATTTAACAATACCATGAACATTTACCCTGCATTCAAGGGGAGGTAATTCAGTATTTCAATTTCAATATTTTAAAGACAGACATTTCTTTTCCTAGTTTAACTCATTCACCCCTGAAGTCACATTTAAACCCTTCCAATTCAACGGTTGGAAAAGTTTATTATGAAACTTCAAGGGTGAATGAGTTAATTACTGCAGCAACACATGCTATGTTTTCTAGGTTTCTGGCGACACAGAGAACAGAAGGAATATCAACGACAGACATCATTGCCCGGATAATTAAAGACTATGACATGTATGTACGGAGAAATCTGACACGTGGCTACAGCGCTAAAGAACTCAACGTCAGCTATATGAAGGTAATGTTATACTTGATCCTCTTCATTGGTCTATGTCCTCACTACAGTCTTGTTTGTCTGGGTGATAGCCTGTCCCTAGGGATGTTTTTCTCATGCCATTACTGGGAACTGACAGTTATCACCACCTAAACACTATTGTAGGAGGCTATTAATGGCGTCATTTTCTATGACGAATGGTTTGCTAATGATACAGGCTGCTTTTGATGTTGGTCCAATACATCCTATCAGAACATATAACTCTGTATGTAGTTCTGGTTATTGTTTGATATACAATGATGAGAGGACAAAAAATAAAGATTTTGTTGTTTATTTTTGATTAACTTGTGAGGAATTATAGATGACACTACAATACCTCGCTACAGCATGTGACAGCTTCATTATATAATTAATCTTCATCAACATGTGACCTGTTTATATGGTTATTCCACATCCAAATGTGACCTGATTTATATGGTCAATCCACATCCACATGTGAACTGATTTATATGGTCAATCCACATCCACATGTGACCTAATTTACATGGTCGATTCACATCCACATGTGACCTGTTTATTTGGTCAATCCTCGTCCACATTTGACCTGATTTCAATAGTCAATCCACATCCACATGTGACCTGATTTGGTCAATCCACATCCACATGTGACCTAATTCATATGGTCAATCTTCGTCCACATGTGGCCTGATTTCAATAGTCAATCCTCATCCATTCGTGACCTGTTTATATGGTTATTCCACTTCCAAATGTGACCTGATTTATATGGTCAATCCACATCCGACCTGATTTATATGGTCGATCCACATCCACGTGTGACCTATTTATTTGGTCAATCCACATCCACATGTGACCTGATTTGGTCAATCCATATCCACATGTGACCTAATTCATATGGTCAATCTTCATCCACATGTGGCCTGATTTCAATAGTCAATCCTCATCCACATGTGACCTGATTTGGTCAATCCATATCCACATGTGACCTAATTCATATGGTCAATCTTCGTCCGCATGTGGCCTGATTTCAATAGTCAATCCTCATCCACATGTGACCGCTTTGTGTAGTCAATCCTTGTCCACATGTAACCTGGTTTATATGATACCTATCCCCGGGACCCCATGTGGTTTAGTTTATGTACTGAATCTCGTCACCCTGTAACCTGGTTAATATGTTACAGGAGAAGAAGATCCAGTTTGATGAGAGGCTGAACAAGGTGAAGGGCAAAAGTCGCGAGCTGATAGACAAAATAAAGGACACAAAGGACAAAGGATTCCACTTCCAAATGTGACCTGATTTATATGGTCAATCCACATCCGACCTGATTTATATGGTCGATCCACATCCACATGTGACCTATTTATTTGGTCAATCCTGCTCCACATTTGACCTGATTTCAATAGTAAATCCACATCCACATGTGACCTAATTCATATGGTCAATCTTCGTCCGCATGTGGCCTGATTTCAATAGTCAATCCTCATCCATTCGTGACCTGTTTATATGGTTATTCCACTTCCAAATGTGACCTGATTTATATGGGCAATCCACATCCGACCTGATTTATATGGTCGATCCACATCCACATGTGACCTATTTATTTGGTCAATCCTGCTCCACATTTGACCTGATTTCAATAGTAAATCCACATCCACATGTGACCTAATTCATATGGTCAATCTTCATCCACATGTGGCCTGATTTCAATAGTCAATCCTCATCCACATGTGACCTGATTTGGTCAATCCATATCCACATGTGACCTAATTCATATGGTCAATCTTCGTCCACATGTGACCTGATTTCAATAGTCAATCCTCATCCACATGTAACCTGATTTGGTCAATCCATATCCACATGTGACCTAATTCATATGGTCAATCTTCGTCCGCATGTGGCCTGATTTCAATAGTCAATCCTCATCCACATGTGACCTGATTTGGTCAATCCATATCCACATGTGACCTAATTCATATGGTCAATCTTCGTCCGCATGTGGCCTGATTTCAATAGTCAATCCTCATCCATTCGTGACCTGTTTATATGGTTATTCCACTTCCAAATGTGCCCTGATTTATATGGTCAATCCACATCCGACCTGATTTATATGGTCGATCCACATCCACATGTGACCTATTTATTTGGTCAATCCTGCTCCACATTTGACCTGATTTCAATAGTAAATCCACATCCACATGTGACCTAATTCATATGGTCAATCTTCGTCCGCATGTGGCCTGATTTCAATAGTCAATCCTCATCCATTCGTGACCTGTTTATATGGTTATTCCACTTCCAAATGTGACCTGATTTATATGGGCAATCCACATCCGACCTGATTTATATGGTCGATCCACATCCACATGTGACCTATTTATTTGGTCAATCCTGCTCCACATTTGACCTGATTTCAATAGTAAATCCACATCCACATGTGACCTAATTCATATGGTCAATCTTCGTCCACATGTGGCCTGATTTCAATAGTCAATCCTCATCCATTCGTGACCTGTTTATATGGTTATTCCACTTCCAAATGTGCCCTGATTTATATGGTCAATCCACATCCGACCTGATTTATATGGTCGATCCACATCCACATGTGACCTATTTATTTGGTCAATCCTGCTCCACATTTGACCTGATTTCAATAGTAAATCCACATCCACATGTGACCTAATTCATATGGTCAATCTTCGTCCACATGTGGCCTGATTTCAATAGTCAATCCTCATCCACATGTGACCTGATTTGGTCAATCCATATCCACATGTGACCTAATTCATATGGTCAATCTTCATCCACATGTGGCCTGATTTCAATAGTCAATCCTCATCCACATGTGACCGCTTTGTGTAGTGAATCCTTGTCCACATGGAACCTGGTTTATATGATACCTATCCCCGGGACCCCATGTGGTTTAGTTTATGTACTGAAGCTCGTCACCATGTAACCTGGTTTACATGATACCTGTCCCGGGGACCCCATGTGGTTTAGTTTTTGTACTGAATCTCGTCACCATGTAACCTGGTTTATATTATACCTGTCCCGGGGACCCCATGTGGTTTAGTTTATGTACTGAAGCTCGTCACCATGTAACCTGGTTTACATGATACCTGTCCCGGGGACCCCATGTGGTTTAGTTTTTGTACTGAATCTCGTCACCATGTAACCTGGTTTATATGATACCTGTCCCTGGGACCCCATGTGGTTTAGTTTATGTACTGAATCTCGTCCCCATGTAACCTGGTTTATATGATACCTATCCCCGGGACCCCATGTGGTTTAGTTTATGTACTGAAGCTCGTCACCATGTAACCTGGTTTACATGATACCTGTCCCGGGGACCCCATGTGGTTTAGTTTATGTACTGAATCTCGTCACCATGTAACCTGGTTAATATGTTACAGGAGAAGAAGATCCAGTTTGATGAGAGTCTGAACAAGATGAAGGACAAAAGTCGCGAGCTGATAGACAAAATAAAGGACACAAAGGACAAAGGCAACGAAATGATTCATCGCTGGGAGGAAAAGTCTCGAGAGTTCATCACCAACTTTCTTGACATGTTTGGACGTGACGGAAGAATTGTAAATATAGAATTCCAACATTGAAACAGTATTTTGCAGAGAAGGCAGTTAGTAAGACAGTTAGTAGATCTTTGGGGGCTGGCACAGATCCACACTCCATGGTCCGTACGTGTACATGTATTATTTATCATGCAGCTATGGACACTGGGATTGGGATCTATGCCATGATGCCATGCCCTTTTTAGTAGAACAGTGAAATGCTGATTATCTTATACTGGATTTTTTTTGTGGCAGTTATTTTTGCACTTTTCATAGAAAGATTCAACTGCTAAATATAGAATGCAGTGAACATTTCTAGGTCCAGACATTTGGACAAAGACGATTTGTTTAAACATTGAGAGTGTTGTTGCTTGGCGAACTGCACACTGAAACTGGCCACCTACACTTACATGTACAAACTTAGTGCATTATTTGTAATGGAATGGATGTATTCGAGTCACTAGTTCAAGCTAGTTTTAACTACCCCAGTAACCCAGTAATCAAACATATTTCTGCATTGGTTTAAACATTTCTTTTATTTAATACCTTATATATAATAGGTACACAGGTTAGTAGGAATATTAATATAAAAGGTACACAGGTAAGTAGGAATATTAATATAATAGGTACACAGGTTAGTAGGAATATTAATATAATAGGTACACAGGTTAGTAGGAATATTAATAGAATAGGTACACAGGTTAGCAGGAATATTAATATAATAGGTACACAGGTTAGTAGGAATATTAATATAATAGGTTCACAGGTTTGTAGGAATATCAATATAATAGGTATACAGGTTAGTAGGAATATTAATATAATAGGTACACAGGTTAGTAGGAATATTAATATAATAGGTACACAGGTTAGTAGGAATATTAATAGAGTAGGTACACAGGTTAGTAGGAATATTATTATGATAGGTAGAAAGGTTAGTAGGAATATTATTATGATAGGTAGAAAGGTTAGTAGGAATATTATTATGATAGGTAGAAAGGTTAGTAGGAATATTAATAGAATAGGTACACAGGTTACTAGGAATATTAATAGAATAGGTACACAGGTTTGTAGGAATATTAATAGAGTAGGTACACAGGTTAGTAGGAACATTAATATAATAGGTAGAAAGGTTAGTAGGAATATTAATATAATAGGTACACAGGTTAGTTGGAATATTAATATATTAGGTACACAGGTTAGTAGGAATATTAATAGGATCCGGCAGCAAGATAAATATGCATTGTAAAAATTGATAGTTTGTGATAATACTGACCATTTTATGTGATGAAGCAAACAAAATATGACCATAGGTAGGTATGATAGAAGAGAGGAAACAGTAATGAAGAGAGCATGAAAAGATCCCAACTGGCACCTAGAATCTACCCGACTCTAAAATAAAATCTACCTTATTAAATTTTAGTATGTTATCATCTTGAGACAGATTTGGGTCCCCATAAATTAACCGTTCAGGCTTCAAATTAATATTTAAAGTACCTATGGTGTTCATTCTAGCTTGGTTAAAGAGCCTACACTGCATCAAATAATGGGAAGGAGTTCCACATCTACATAGGTCTATGTCTGAAACATGATTATTATAGAGATGATAATTTAGGGAGCTACATCCAAGACGAGGCTGTTTTATGTAACACATATAGATACTTCTCACACTTGACTTCATTCTCTTGATCGGTCAATGCCTGATTTATCAGCTCATAGTGAAAAAATGTCAAATCCATGTTACATGATAGCATAGGAAAAGTAAAACAAAGATATCACAGAGTGGACAACATACCTGTTCTCTGTAAAATCTGCACTGCATGAATATTTTTCCTTACAAAAATATGAAAAATTAACACTGCCCAAATTTAACTCATTCACCCCAGAAGACACATTTGAACTCTTCCAATTCAAAGGTTGGTATTGTTCACTGTGAAATTTCAGGGGTGAATGAGTTAACGCTGTTTACAGTGTTACCCCTTTGAAATCAAACTTGCTAAGCTGTTGGTTAAGTATGTATCAATATTGATTCATTTTAGCAATAAAATGTTTAAAGGGAGACTGCTTAAAAAGTTAAATTAAGAAACTAGTCGTTCTCCTCAAATGGAGAGTAAAACTATTATAGAAGCTGGCCTGTGAAATCTAATATCCCTCAAGCTATATTTTACTGTACCATAACATGAAAGTTGCTCCGACTTTTTCAGAAAAATTGGATACAAGAAGGCCGTGCCAGAATCGAACAAGCCATTTCTCCTGTTAACAGTGATGACGAAGAAGACAGTACTGATGGGATGAATTCAGCAGAACCTGATCGAAACGATGCTGAAAGTCCAGACTCAGCAACGAAGAGTCCTCCTGCGAAACGCGGCCGTATTTCTCCACTTCTAGTTGGTGCTACATCGCGGGGTCAAGGTGAAGAGGATTTTTCAGATCCGGAGGATGAAGCCAGTTAAATGTTACATTTATTGTGGATCTATTTATGACTGTCCTGCCATTTTGTTTGTTTTTAGTGGGTGTAGATCTGTGGTATGGTCACACAAAATCATAGAATTTCAGGTAAAGATCGGCAATGATTTATCATTTGAAAATATGAATTTGGATTTATAATTTGTACTTTAAAACAGGCTTAGACAATCAGGCTAAGTATGGCAGTGGAACAGGAATGAGAATCCATATACTATGTATGTCAGTGGACAATATTTAAGTTCAGTAATGAAATATTGAAGAGCTCCTGTCAACAATAAATAGTGATAATAGAATCAACTTACGTTGGTCTTGCGTATTTGTTCGAAACTTTATAATACCTTATACTTTTGTTCTCAATATATTTGTATCCCTTCTCATGGCTTCATTCCTTGAGGGATTTTGATCAAACTTCACACAAATACAAAGGACAATAATATCTTGAAAAAGTTTGAGTTTCAGGGTTGTTGAGTTAAAGTCAAGGTCACTGTTACTATTTTTAGAAAATCCTTGTCAGCGCTCTAGCGGCTTCATTCCTTGAGGGATTTTGATCAAACTTCACACAATTTCAAAGAACCATAATATCTCGAAGAAGTTTGAGTTTCGGGGTTGTTGGTTCAAGGTCACCATTACTATTTTTTAGAAAATTGTTGTCAGCGCTCTAGCAGGTTCATTCCTTGAGGGATTTTGATCAAGCTTCACACAATTACAAAGGACAATAATATCTTGGACAAGTTCGAGTTTCAGGGTTGTCAGGTCAAGGTCAAGGTCACCGTTACTATTTTTTAGAAAATCCATTGTCAGTGCTTTAGTGGGTTCATTCGTTTAGGGATTTTGATCAAACTTCACACAATTAGAAAGGACCATAATATCTCAGACAAGTTCAAGTTTCAGGGTTGTAGAGTTGAGGTCAAGGCCACCGTTACTATTAATACAAAATCCTGGACAAATTGAAGCCAGTGATGGACTGATGATCGATATATAATAATCGAACACTGATCGATTTGACCTGTTCAATTCCGATTATCGTGAACGAATTCTATAATCGATATAATCGGTTCAATACTGAACTTAAAGTGTCAAATGTGTATGTAATATACAGTATACATAGAAATTCATTTATTCTGATTTTTTTTTTACAATTTGATTGATGGTAATGTAGAAAAGAAAAATTACATTAGTAAATCATTTACAAGCTAATTGTATACTTTTCATTTTCCCAATTAACACCAAAGGGCACCAATTTTATAGATAATTACAGTGTAATAGCTTGCGGGGGCCGGTAGGGGACATGTGTTGCTTTAGTATGCTTGTTATTGACTACTATGTTGTTGTGTGTAATTTATACCCTGAAGAGTAGTTCAAGAAACAAAAATTGTTCAAGTTTGACCCTGTGAAGTTCCTTACAGTTTGTGGTGAAACCCCTGGGGATTGATTGAAAATCTTACGTTCAGAACTGAAAGAAGTTGTAGTTAGCATATTTTGATAGTACGGATACATGTAGGTTATTGGTGTGACAAAAAATAACTCATCAAATATCAGCCCTGAGGATAATATTATTTTGTCCAGAACTAAATCAAATCTATATTCCTTGACTACAGAGTCTTTCCCTTTGGTTGAGATTTTTCGGTCTGCTTCATATTATTTACAATATCATGTTTTGTTGTAAAGAGAACGCCCCCCCAAAATATTATAAAATAAAATACATTAGTTCAATATGTTGGCAATTACAAACTGAAATCCGTTCCTCCAGCTTTCATAGATTACATGTAATTTTAAATATATGCTAAAGAAGGGACTGACTGGACCAAAAATTCTAGAAATACCTCTTAGTTTGCTTTGTCACATATTACGTACATCATTAATGCATCATTTTAATATTTACACATGCACTTAGTATCAATTTATCACATTTTAAAATCACGCTTTTTTCAATTGGGAAATTAAGTGGATTTCTTTACTGTCATTGTTTAGTTTTTTTCAGCACAGCTTTTTCTGAGGATAAAAGACTTCCTGATCATTTGTGTTGTTACCATCAGCTCAGCCATATCTTGATTAGAGCACAGGGGTTTGTTCAAAATACACATATGCTATCCTGATAGGGGTCACAGCACACCTAAACATATAATTATAGCATATGTGTATTTTAGACATTTTGAACAAACCCCTGTGCTTACCTGTGCTTACATGTAATAGAATTGTACGGTTCCTAATTAATGATATGCAATCAACGTTATGTTACAGAATTTTGTGAATGAATAGCTCACCAATTTGAGTATCTCAGAATTTTAGGGGTTTTATGTTTGCTTTTTGCCAGAAAGGTCAAAACTTGAAAAATGACCAAAATGTAGGTTGGTATCAAATTGTCACTGTTGTTGGTTTGTTTACAATAAACAGTACTCATGTTCTTACGAAACTGCCAGGTGTAATATTACTGTGCGATCAGATATTTTTGCTGGGGCCGAAATTTCGTTTTTCCAAACAAAACACCATTTCTTGGGTACATGAATTTGTTGATTACGAGTATCCACTCAAACAGAGAATTGCTTTAAAATACACTTGTTACTACTTCCTGTACCTATGAAATTGTGGATTTAGATTGCCCATGAAATCAACAAAATAAAAAAACCTTCCAAACTTAGTGATTTGACACCATTTCACAATACTTGCGTACATTTTTTTCACATATTTTGTTCTATGGTTGATATTAAGTGAATTTAATGGCATTGTATTTCCTTAGTGCCTAAATATCTCAAAAATTCACAAATCGTTTTGTGTTTGTTGTCGTTAGATGATCATTATGAATTCTTGAATACCTGCAACTCAAGTTTTGAATTTGAATCTTTTTGAAAATACAGTGTTGAAAATTTTGGGAAACTTTGATTCTAAGCTAATTAGACTTACTACATAAACTGGACCCGTGACTGTTTATTCTTCACTTGTATACATTATTTGGTATCAAACAAAATGGTTGAACTGATTTAAGCATGTGAAAGAGCTGGTATACACTTGTTGTGTTTGTAGATCTGGTTCTAGCCAGTCTCTGTTGTATCGTGAACTCAATGGTTTGTAACAGGTGTTTCACTGACTCACAATCATATGGTGCTTTATTTTGATTATTTAAATTCTCCCGTTACTGCTACTGTACATTTCGTATTTGAGTACAATGTATCAACAAGTTGTGTATATTATCATGAAAGGTGAATGTTAGAACATTTTTCGCAGAAGTACCAGACTGAAAACTCAATTATCGTAGAACTTGACACCAATGACAAGAATTTCACAATGTAAGAGAATCCTTGTTATTTCTTCAGTGTTTGTATACATGCATTAACATACTTTTGTAGGGAGTAAACCAGTCAGGTAGAAACACCCAAATGTCACCATCATGTTTTCAATTACATTGTATTTGAAAGACCTTAAAAGAATATCTTATACAAGTGAGAGATCGCTAGAGATCAAGCTGTGTATACAACACAATACTATACAAAGTTTGCTTTTGCCATTGTAGAGTAAAGCAAATGTAGAGTATTAAAAAAACAAAATATTCAATAACTCATGTAACACCGGTGCTCAGTAATTAGAATTGTATTTATTTGCTTTTGCAATCAGTGTTTAAATTTGATTTAATGTCCGTTAGTTTGCCAAATTGCCGAGAATCTGTTTTCCTGGCATATTGAGATATGGGGGTATTAAAGTGATCAGTGATGCAAGGGAGATAATCACTTGGATTTTCTCTAGATAATTGAATTTCAGTCAATATTGACGTGATATATCCACCACAAAATTACACACGAGTTCACATTTCGTATATCTTGAATTAAATAAAGAAGGTTCTTGGGGCAGTCAAGTCTTTAGTGATCTCACCAATATTGACTGAAATTCAATTTCTTGTTTGTTTATTACACTGTCAATTGATAGAATTTGATTTTTCTGATGTTAAGATAAACATGGATTCTAATATTCGTGCTTAGTATCTTAAAACTGATCTTGTTGTCAATCATTCCAGTTACCTTAAGAGTTTATAACATATATATATATATATATAATTATTATTTGAAAAATAATAGGCTACATATAGAACAAATCAGTTCTTTAATCTGATTAAAATCTATATATACTTCTATTTGTGAAACCACAACTAAATGTATCTTTGTTTGGTTTTATTTGAAGCCATGGTTTCATGAATCTATATTTAACTCTTTTTGTTTTAAACTGAATTTCAAAGGAATATAGACAACACAGCAAATATAAAAAATATATTTATAGAAAAATTTATTCTAGCCTTAGGCTTGAATAAATTCCTTTATACATACTAAGTTTCCCCTATTCTTCAATCGCCCTTCATACTGGGTGGTATCCAAGCAAAGGATAAACAAAATCAGCCGAACCTAAATAAGATAAACTGCATTGGCTGTATCCCTGGAACCATTTACATAAGATTGCCATGTTGAAAAGTTCTTTTTACAGTAAGAGTTTCTATGTGATGTTTCGATGACTAGTATGGTATGTACACTGTCACCTTCATCAGACAAATGACCAATGAAGCGTATACGCACAAAAGTGTAAAATATGTATCGAATCTACATCGATTTTGTGGACAACTCGTACACATTTTACACCTTTGTATGCATACGCTTCACTGGTCATTTTTCTGATTAAGGTGACAGTATCGTACTAGTCATGTAAACGTCATATTAGAAACTCTTACTGGTTGTGTAAAATGAACTTTTCATAATCCATACTTACCAACCCTTAAGAAAATATTTAGAAAAAAAAAAGATTGCCATGTTGTCCACGTTACTTTGGAATTGATTTATGTGCTTTGAGCGTGGACTGTGTATATTACAAGTTTCCACGGCAGTATTCATGTGAAATTCACATGTATTTTAACTAATAAGGACATGGTATCTCCGCCCCCTTGAGATATTTTTCTGGTATAATTGTGTAATTAGTGTAAACAGATTTTGATAATGGTACTACAATTTTGTACAACCTTAGAACATGTATGTATAGGTATGGATATGCTGTTAACAGAAGTTAAAATTAGAAGATAAAAAAAAAAGAAAATGAAATCTTAACATTTCATGATTTGTTGAAAATGCATGTACAATTTGTATATGATGTCTTTTTGATTAGATTTCAAACCTATGTATCTAAGTCATTAAGCAATTTCTCTAAATTTAACAGTCAAGTTCAATGTTCCGTGTGAAATATGATGTCAAAATGTTTCCTGATGCAGAAACTGCATCAACTATTCATTCGTAGCATATTCAGCCTTGTGAGGTTTATTCTCAGAAAACAGTCATTCCATATATAACACGAGGTCAACAAAGGTTTTCGGCTTTTTTTTAAGTACGGGTGAATAGATTGTATATTAACTGTGATAATAATTTCTGTTTTTAGAGAATGAAATTTTCTGACAATGTTATCTTATTGACCAAAAACAAAAGAAGAAGTCTGAAATGGAATGATGTTAATTTTGATTTCCTAAACATAATTTTAGAGTTTGATTTGAATGTTTTGAAAATACCATGGGACATTTGTCGTGAAATTAGTCCGGCTTTTTGTACAGTTGTGCCATGTACACAATCAGAAACAACTTTATTGAGTTTTGGAAAACGTCAAGCAAACAGTGCAAATGACCAGTGTCTTTACTCAAAACCACAGAAAACAACTTGCTGAGCCACACTGCCCATTCAGTAAAGTCAGCAGTCAGAATAATATCAAGACATTTCGTCCAAATAACACTCTAAAACTGCAGGCAGTCAGGGGGACGAGTAACATGTTTACCTATTCTGCCCTTAGTGGGTGTTAAAATGGGGTCATAAATATGACTCCCTCGTCTCTGTTCATCTAATCACCTTCCCTCCTAACCCAGATGGATTTTGTTTCTTTTCCCCACTTTCCAATTGATTTCCTTTTCAAAAACTTGAGTTGTTCCAGTCTACGATATGGTTGTATTTTAGCATGGTAATAGCTGATTAATTGTATTGTTTCGTAGACTTCCTGTTCCATGGTTTCAGCACCTTTCGGATCTTCTTTAAGTCGTAAGTCTGCAGTCTGTTTCACATATATTGTAAGCTTGTTACATTTCATTTCTGTTTGTGTTCAAAACAAACTTAACATATAGAACTATTCATTGTGTTTTGTTTTTACCTAGAATTGTTGTAACAGATTTCAGGTTAAACAATTGTGTATTGCCATCTGGTTGTTCACATTTACACATATGTGTATCTCAAATTAGCTTTATTAATTTTTTTATTTTTGTTACTGTGTAATAAGTTGTGTCACTAGTGTAGCTTTATTTTAGATCACTTTTAAAGGTTACAAGTGTGGGATTAATACCAGGTGAGCGATGCAGACCCATTGGGCCTCTTGTTACTGTGTAACAAGTTGTGTCACAAGTGTAAATCTTGTTCAAGGGCAAATGAGATTTAACGTCCGTTTGTTTGTTCAGTGAAGTTCAGTGTACCTCAGTTGATGGTTTCCTAAATGCGACTCACTAGTCAAGCTGTAAGATTAATTGATATTCTACAGTAGAGATGGCCAGATGACATCAGATAGGGTATCTCGGATCACTGGAATAAATTTGCTGAGACTCTCCATTTATGTTTTCTGGTGTTTTTTTTTGAAGTTTAATACTTGTTAATTTATAATAATTTAACACAAGTAATCAAAGTGAAAGTGACAGTTGTATAAATACTATAATATCCCTAAGATCAGAACTGCAACACTTAGTTTAAACCAATGCAGCTTGTGCTGCAGATAGTCTTTTTTGGGTTTCTATGTTTTGTTCTGGTATTGGCTTTTGATTATTTCAAGATGAAATGTATTCACCCCTGTTATTCTCCATGTATGTTAATGATTTAGATGGCATTTTTCACATCAGGCTGTTATATACTATCGCTCTGACTGAGCTACCTAGTCAACGGAAGTGTGCGGGCCCAATTGTGCTACAGTTACATTTGTATATCCAAATGGAAGTTAAGGGGAGGTTAATGTATATACGGAAAAACTAAAGTGCAGTGGTACAGGGATCGTTAAGAAATAGTATAACGAGAAACCCAATATGTTCAAATTTATTCAACTGATGAAAACAGAATTTAAGAAAGAACTATGAAACATTGGAAATTTTATTGAAATCTAGTCAAAGATGATAAAGTGAACGTGGAGTGTATCTCTACTCTGTTCTTATTACCGGTAATGTGTGTTTTGTGTGTGTTCACTGTTAACATAGATATACATTATATATATGTGCATTGTACTGATGAACAATCGATCGAAAGGTCTAAAGATATGAAAGATCCGAACTGAAACTTTATCCAAAGTGGCTCAGGTATTCCACTGATAGAACGACACATTAAAATCATTGATTGAATTGGATGTAAAATTTAATTGATTCAAAGCTTCAATTTTGTTTTACCAGGTAATTTTTATAATCTGAAGGTGTTGGTTTTAAAGATAATTTAAACAAAACTTGTCTAACTGCTTTGACTTTTATTGATGGTAGCTCCAGGTTACAAGATGTTTACAACATACTTCATCGTTGTTATTTGTATTGTTCATCAAATGTTCATCAAATATGTAATTGTAACAACTTTGGTATGCATGGTATGTTACAAAATCAGCTGACGTTACAAAAACGCATACACAGGTCCTATGGAGCTTTTACTCGCTTTCTTGTAGGTTCCCTATCATACCTCCCTGATTAAGTTGAGTCTTACATTTCTGGAAGTATGGTTCACTTAATAGCTACATGTCAACTGTTGTATGTTTTAGATGGATAAATTATTAAATAAAAAAAAATGTCTTTGTTATATTTTGTTTGTTTATCTCTGTCAGTTGACCTTTTGACCTTTGTCGTTTTGGTTTTGGTTTGTGTTTTATGTCCTAATAACAGTCATTTAAGGACATGCCAGGTTTTGGTGGTGGAGTTCCTGGAGAAAAACCTCCGACCAGGTACCTGGTGACTGCCCCACATATGCAGAAGTGTCAGACGCCTTAGCCACTTGGCCACTGTGGTCCCTGACCTTTGTCTACCTAGATCATGAATTCTTATCATTTTAGTATGCTCCCTGAGAAAAAAAGATGCCCTGCAGGGAAGGGAAAATGCCGTTTGATTTTGGGGTCCCTAGTGGAAAGGTCAATGCCACAATGGCTATAATTAAACTAAAATTCATGGAAAGTGTAAGAAAAACAAGTCAGATCTAAACCAAACTTGAATGCCTTATTCCACTTAGAAATAGGGTGATCCCAATGGAGTTTGATGATACTAAGTTAAATGTCAAGTTCGCAGTAGCTATACAATTTTTTTTTTTTAAAAATGTTGATTTCAGGATGGTATTTTGCTGGAACAAATACATCAGATCTAAACTTAGGTGGATGTTGCCCTTTTGGAAGATGAATATCGCAATTGAGTTCCAAGCCACTTACTAAGTGACAAATTAATATAAATAAATTAATTTCTGTAATGTGTTTGTTACTAGAATCTGAACTTTTCAGCGCAATGCTGGGATCATGTTGATTTAATTAAATTCTTCACTTGTAATGTGTATTGGCCTACCTATAGACAATAGTCCGTCCTCCTATGACCATCCTGGCTGTTGCGAGGACGTTAAAAACAAAGTAAAATTTAGACACTGGTCACCAGAACATTAAAGTAAAGAAACAACATTTACCCATACAAAAGGTTGTCAATCACCTGTACATACAGGTCATCTATCGCCTGTATATAAAAGTCAATAATCACCTGTACATAGAGGTCAATAATCACCTGTACATAAAGGTCAATAATTACCTGTACATAAAGGTCATCTATCACCTGTACATAAATGTCAGCTATCACCTGTACATAAAGGTCATCTATCACCTGTTTAGAAAGGTAAACTGTCACGTCGGCTATCACCTGTACATAAAGGTCATTTATCACCTGTACATATAGGTCAGCTATCATCTGTACATAAAGGTCAGCTATCACCTGTACATAAAGGCCAGCTATCATCTGTACACATAGGTCAGCTATCACCTGTACATAAAGGTCAGCTATCACCTGTACATAAAGGTCAGCTATCATCTGTACATAAAGGTCAGCTATCATCTGTACATAAAGGCCAGCCATCACCTGTACATAAAGGTCAGCTATCTCCTGTACATAAAGGCCAGCTATCACCTGTACATAAAGGTCAGCTATAACCTTTACATAAAGGTCAACTAATCATACTTGTACATTGAGGTCATCTATCACCTGTACATAAAGGTAATCTATAACCTTTACATAAAGTTCGATTATCACCTGTACAAAAAAGTTACCTTTATATATTAAAAGGTAATCTATCGCCTGGTTGAGAAGAGCATAATAAAACGAAAAAGTCTCCCCCACCTTCATACACACACACTTTTTTACGGGGACTTTAAATTCTTTATAAGGTAAGCAGTAGGCCTACCAACAGGTACTAGCTTCGTCTGAAAGTTTTGTTGATAGACGAGGCTAGTAGGCCTGCCTGTGGCCTATCGCTGTCAGGCAGAAGCTGTGACCACAGGTTTTTGAAATTCTGACTATAAAATGATATATATATATCATAAAAAATAAAGGTATACTGTAACTATTCTGTTTTACAGTAATAAACCCTATTGTTCATGATATAGATGTCTATATCTCAATTTACAGTCAGAATTTCAAACACATGTGTTGTGAGTTTTAAAAACGGTAACTGACACAGAAATCCGGAATTAGACTGGATTACCGGCCTTAGTTCATTTTCTTTCCACTAGGCTTCGCACTTTCGAGTTATAGAAACCTGGGGAACTTTCCACAGAAACGGAATCAGCATCTCTTGAAGTCATCGAGTGACTCAATACATGTCTGATTCTGTGTAGATTTCACAGATAGTACATCAGTTGGTGTCAGGTTTGTATCGTTAAAGTGCAGTGTGCGTTATATCATGTTTTGTGGTCTAGGCAGTGTATCATTCCAACCAAGTTACAACAGCTGACAACTGCACGTCGTTGAATTTTTTTTTTATTGCAAAAGTAAATAGAATCACGGAATTAGATTAGTTATCTAAGTCCGTGATAGAATCTACTTACCACGAATATAATTCAATGTCAAAATATCCCAAAAACAGTCTCAATCTCTTTTTATTGAAAAGATCACAAATAAATCAACTTCAGTTGAACTTCCTTTTTATTTAGGTCTAGGCTAATACAACTTACAAGCCTGTATAAAAGATGAAATGATCACCGTTGTAAGTCATAAAGTACATGTATTTAAAGAGATCCATTAAAATCAGTGTATTGAGTCATGTATGTAATTTTGATATATTGAACTTGAACTTTATGTACTCTGATGATACAGAATGTATTATGCTTAGTTTTTAAAAAGGAATTAATGGTGATGCCTTCTTAAAAAAATGTTTACTGACGTTATAAAATGTCTTAGCGTCTAGGCTACAGTAGTCTTTTAAAGTCTTTTGTATGAGCAATTATATTACTCTGTAGAGGAACTAGATTGGGTTGATCATCCGCTGCCAGGTAGCTTAATTTGTTGAGCATCCATCTTAAGTTGGAGGGTCCCAGGTTTGAACCTCTTTCTGGCTGTGCATTTTCCCCACTTCTGCTTCATTTGGCGCCCAACCAAATATACCCAAGGAAGGTGGTATAGGGTCTTGTGTGTCTACAGGGTCAAAGACTTTGTTAAAGGAAGGAGAAATATATCGGAACTAGACTTGGATGATCATCGGCAACGAGGTAGCTTAATTGGTAGAGTATCCGTCTAGAGTTTGGAGGGTCCCAGGTTCGAACCCCAGTCTGGCCATGTATTTCTCCGCACAAAAATATGCTACATTTGGCGCCCAACAAAATATGCCCACAAAAGTAGGTATAGGGTCTTGTGTGTCTTGTGGGTCAAAGACTTGGTTAAAAGGAGGGAGGAATGTAAAAGAACAAGACTGGGTCAATCATCAGCAACCAGCTGGTAGCTCAATGGTAGAGCGTCTGTCTAGAGTTTGGAGGGTCCCTGGAGGTTCGAACCCCAGACTGGCCATGCGTTTTTTCCTCTCCTGTAACAACTCTATGACTGGGTCCTTCCGTAACAGTACTGGCTGTAGGTCTATGGTTTTTCTCCGGGAACTCTGCTTTCCTCCACCACCAAAACCTGGCATGTCCTTAAATGACCATAGCTGTTAAAAGGACATAAAAAAATGAAAAAAATATACCATAACATGATCAAATCCTTTCGTATGGAAGAAGAAACATATTTAGTTTTGTCATAAATTAGCTTGACATATCATAAACATTAAAGTAGATCTACTTTAATTAGATTTCAATGTTTTGGCATGAAAGTCATTATGTAAAGATCATTTACTAACCTAGGCCACATAATTCTCGGATTTTAAATTTCTTTTAAACAGTATAGGCCAGGTCTATACTGTTTAAAAGAAATAACCAACACATTTTATAATGATTTGTGTGGCAACATCTTTTCAAGGATTTCTGTTAGATTGCAAGGGAATTAATTTGGACTTCAATTCAAGGAATCTTTGACGCCATTTCAATGAGACATATTGCAGAACATTCCAAAACAATATACTGGAACTGTGCAATATGTTTTGCTGGTACAGTGTGTTCTATCTGTCACCCTTTGATAAGGCATTTTCCGGGAGTTGTAAGATGTTAAATCGTCCATGATATTTTGATAATCATAAAGACTGAAAGACAGATTATATAAATAATGTACATGTTAACATATATAATGTAATGTAACAAGAATGGGAAATTAGTAGGAAATGCAGATGGAGATAGACAATACATATATATTTTACTGCAATAAATAATCAAATTATGATATCAAAGTTTTACTTTCTGAACAAACAATGTACAAATTAAACGTGTTGCAACGTTTCAAGTTTGACTGGTCCCTTTGTCAAGCTATGACTGAGTTTGGAAATATGTGATATCAAAATTCTACTTTCTAAACAAACAATCTACGTACTAAACGTGTCGCACAGTGTTATTGTGACACATTAAATATGTACATTGTTTGTTTAGAAAGTAGAACTTTGATATCACATATTTCCAAACTGATATATCTTATTGAAAATAAAATTATGCACTGTCCAGGTATTTTTGTACTTTTACAATACATATGATATAAGAGCTGGTTTGCAGACGGATGCCATGAATCCATTTCTGTCTTTTATTTGCAGTACACATGAATAACTAGCTAGGTCAGACGACCATCACAAGATCCTGACCGATGTTATTTATGTAAAAAATTCTTCACTATTGCCATCGTGTGTGGTGTCGAGTCGCGATGTACGAGGTGATCATACTAAAGGAAGGCTACAGTCGGAGTGAGGGACCAGGTGAGTTCATAAATATCACTCTGAAATATCCATGTCCTAATTGTAAAATATACAAGATGGCTGACAACTCCTCAGGAATGACATACCTGCCAACTCTCCCTGTTTTGGAGAGAGAAACCCCATTTTAATACCTAATATTGACCTTTTTCAGTCAGTGAACTTGTCAAATAATCTATACCTATATCATACAAGTTTGCCAACCCTCCCTATTTAGGAGGGAGACTCCCAATTTTGGACCCTTAAATTTAGTGTTTTCAACCAGTGAATTTGCTTAACTGTTCCTATATTATAAGATCTTATGATTTGTCTGAAAGAACAACTCAAACTTTGTCATTTTAAAGGGTTATTTTGTCTCTAGGGTGTGTGTACGTATACACATATTTTATTGATGTTTTAATTTTGAGCATGCAGAATCTCCCCCATGGAAATTAAAAAAAGCAAGTATGCTGTATTCCAAGGTCTAATGGTTTCATCTGAAAAAATAACAGCACAAAATATGTCATTTTAAAGACTTAAATTGCCTCGAGGGGTATAGGCACACATTTGTTTTATATCTCCTCCGCGGAAATTTTAAAAGGTTGGCAAATATAGAATCACAAGTTTTATTTTTGTCGAAATGGACTTACAGAATTTGGGACTATGTGCATGAAATACCTGTGAATGTAGCTATATATGGAGACTTCCAAGTGCTGAAGAGATTTTAAATTTTGCTATTGTGTTCTAGATCTATCTGTTTTCTCTCCTCAGGTCACCAAATAGCATGTGGTACCATCACTTTACTAAAAGGTCCAAAGCACATCATTGTAGATACTGGAAACCCGTGGGATAAAGACCTCATACTTAAAGGTGAAAATGTCTTGAAAAAGACTTTAAGATTACCGACATAACTTGTCTATGGTCAGCTGATATATATTATATCAAAACACTTACTGTTTATTCCACCTTTCTCATGAAATGGCTTTTTAGCCATGATTCGTTCATTAATCATTGTTTATATTCAATGAATATTCAACAGTGCAAATTTACCGGTAATAAATATTCAACAGTGACATATTTACCGGTAATGAATATTCAACAGTTTCTTTTGGGAAAAAGTGGAGCCGATAGAAGGTAGTGTTTGATAAGATAATTTGATTAAGTATAATCAGTATAAATATTTTTTTGGGAAAAAATTAATGAATTTTCTGTTTTTTGGTTTTTTTTTGGTTGTTTGATATTGGCTTGTACTTGATTTTATTACAAATATTCAATATAAATTTTATCTCAAATTATTTTAAGTGAATAATAGGTATTGGTACATTTTTATTGGAAAAAGGTGACATTCAAATAATTTAATTTCATCACTAGGTCTTGAAGACCATGGTATTCTGCCTTTTGAAGTTCAGTTCATTGTGGGCACTAGTGCTCTGTCTGATAAGGTTGGCAATTTGAACCTGTTTACTGGGGCTATCCAGATCATTAGTGGAAAAATCTATCACCGCGAGAACTACTATCTCCATGCATTTCACCAGGTAAAAGGCATGGGCTAAAGTCATATATGTGCAGTGGAACCGTCTCAGTCTCGATACTTTTTTTCATGTAAGACATTACCCAAATAAACAGTTTACTACACTTCATTCATCTAGGTCAAACATTTTACAACACGTGCAAAATTTGTATTTTTCTCATTAAATATTTCCCAATTTTTTTATTTTTGTGGAAAATTTGGATTGAATAGAAATGTTTTTGTATAAAATACAGCATGCACTTTCATTTTAGTTGCTAGATTATGTTTTTGTAAATTTTAGCAAATCTGTTAATTCTATATATGACAAAACTATCCTGATAACACTACATATAATCTTAGTCTCAAAAATGTATATTCAGCATGACACTTTCCACAGACATGACAAAATTAAACTGAATGAAATAAGTAAATGTAAGAGGTAACAAATACACCCACAACAGTATATATAATGGAAACCTGCTTCTGAAAGTTAAGTGTTCTTAAATCTGTTTATGAATTAAAGCGAGACTCCACTCTACATGATGACGATGTAGATATTTTTGTTGAAAATTGTTTTTACCCCGTTCAGCACAGTGCTTGGTGATTTTATATTTCATGGTCTTTAATGTCAGCTACTAGATACAAAACGTTGTAACTTGATGCTTATTTTGCGTTATATTAAATGTCTATTAATGTGCATGGTTTAGGAGTTACCCTGATTCCTCTTATTGTCCATAGGATACCATGCATGTGGACCATTTCTAATCATTTTTTGTCTCGCCGTCACAAAGTGGAAGCCAGACTTGGATGTTGCTCTTCCGGCGACGGCGTCACATTTTTGTGTTTAAGTTAGTTTCACTGAAAGTAGAAGTGCTAGACCAACCAAAATTGGACCATAGATGCATCTTAGGTAGTACATCTCAACCCATGCATCAAATGCTTGATGTGGCCTACCTTTCATGGTCCATTGACTTTGTCAGCATGTCAACTTTAGTTCCTGTTCAATAAGTGCCCTAAAAATGGTTGATTTCAACCAAGTTTGCTGGTGTGATAGGTGTATATTTACACATAATTAATGAGACTACTTAATTCTGATTGGGCCATTGGTCCCATTCAATAAATAACCTGAAAATCGTTTAATTTCAACCAAATTGGGTTGGGTATGTACATACATGTACGTAATGGCAAGTCTGTGACTAAGTTTGGTTGCCATTGTGATGTGAACATTTATGCATATTAATGAGGCTACCATTATCATTATCATTTTGACATGCTGTTAATATGTGAGGCAGAGACATAAAAAAACATCTACATCAAAAATCTTTTCAACTTAGTAAAAATATCAGACCATGGTAGGTGCGTTGGGATATCATGGAACTTGTACATTGAGGATAGAATTTCTATGATATCTCCACACACATTCTCAAACTCTTGTCTTGAAAGCTTGTCAACTTTACTGTTTTACATCAACGACATCATCCTGAAGGTGTCACAAAAAGAAAGAGCCTTTGATTTTGTCAGGGCCTTTTCCAGGGATGCAGAGAAAATGTATTTATTGGGGCAAACCATTGGGTTTCAAGGATGCATGTTACTTACTCATTGCCTACTGCGCTCGGTGGCGTTTAGGGCAGCAACGAAGTTCCTCCACACCAGTCGATCCTTTGCTAATCGCTAGATAGTTCCCCAGCTGTGATCCATGTCACTGAGCTCTGTTTCCACTGTGCGATGCCATGTGGTTTTGGGGCTGTTTCAACTGTGCGACGCCGTGTGGTTTTGGGGCTGTTTCCACTGTGCGACGCCGTGAAGTTTTTGGGCTGTTTCCACTGCGCGACGCCGTGTGGTTTTGGGGCTGTTTCCACTGTGAGACGCCGTGTGGTTTTGGGGCTGTTTCCACTGTGCGACGCCGTGTGGTTTTGGGGCTGTTTCCACTGTGCGACGCCGTGTGGTTTTGGGGCTGTTTCCACTGTGCGACGCCGTGTGGTTTTGGGGCTGTTTCCACTGTGCGACGCCGTGTGGTTTTGGGGCTGTTTCCACTGTGCGACGCCGTGTGGTTTTGGGGCTGTTTCCACTGTGCGACGCCATGTGGTTTTGGGGCTGTTTCCACTGTGCGACGCCATGTGGTTTTGGGGCTGTTTCCACTGTCCGACGCCATGTGGTTTTGGGTCTGTTTCCACTGCGACGCCATGTGGTTTTGGGGCTGTTTCCACTGTGCGATGCCATATGGTTTTAGGGCTGTTTCCACTGTGCGACGCCATGTGGTTTTGGGGCTGTTTCCAATGTGCGACGCCGTGTGGTTTTGGGGCTGTTTCCACTGTGCATCGCCATGTGGTTTTGGGGCTGTTTCCACTGTGCGACGCCGTGTGGTTTTGGGGCTGTTTCCACTGTGCGACGCCATGTGGTTTTGGGGCGACCTCTCTTCTCTACACACATGAACTACCTCATAATATTTTATTGAGCTAAAATTTTCATCTTTGTAAACTCTAACTGAAATTTTAGATGTCTGCCATACTTACTCTTAATATAATGAGCCTATAAGTATAGGAAGTGTGGTACGGTGGCCAACAGGTGTAGGGTAAGTTGTTAGCCATGTACATGTGTGCCATGGACTGTTTCAGGTCTAGAGAAGCATGGTACGTGCCCTGATAAGATTGAGTATGTAGTGTGCTCCCACGGCCACTCTGATCATGTCGGCAACCTCAACCTCTTTGTTCACGCCACTCACATCCTGTCACATGACGTATGTCATGGCGACGATTACACAAACCATGACTTTGACCTGGTACGTCATTACAAGTTATTCTACCTCCTCCTCCCTCAATTCTCCTCACACATGTACCTTCATTATCTGTGTAGCTTTCAAACACTTTTCTTCTTAATTTACTTCCTTCACGTATGTTAGTTTCATCTTTTCAAATTTTTTGAAAAAGAGAAGCATTCATTTTGTAGGTAATGAAGACATTTTTCTCAATCAGGCATAAAGATACACTTCACATATATGCAACCAAGATAACTATGTTCTATTTTTAACCAAAGACTAATTAATGCACTACAATACTGTAACCAGAGTTCACTTTACTTATAACTGCTACCTATTATAATGTACTTAAAAACTGTTTTACTTCTGTTGTCTGTTTGCTAAGTGTTTTGTATTGCAATTTCTGTGATTGAAATATTTTGTTGTTGTAGAGTTTAATGTTTTAAACTAACAAATCCTAGAAAAAAAACATCCTGATGATTGAGTAGCAGGATAAATAACAATGGTTTTAGAAATTATGTGGAATATGTTAATCAGTTAAACAAGATTTGTCTTTAAAATGTTCAAATCTTGGAATAAATATTTCTATCCAGTTGTGTTATAGCTGTGGGAACTGTAGCTCAAGCTCCCATTGATTTTATTTCACATGTATTATTAAAATAATATTAGATATTTTATGATGAAATTTTATATTTTTGTTAAAATTTCAAATAAAATATCTGAAATTTGAATAGAAGATTGATCATTCCCTGAGCCATGGTTCCTGCAGCTATGGGGCGAATCAGGTCCATTAATAAGATTACAGTCTATTTTTTTCAAATTCAGTTTTTTAAAAACAAACTGAAATTACAGTATTTTTGTGCATATTATCTGAGGGGGTTTATTTTGAAACCAAAGAACGATGTATATTTTTTTTTAAAGTTAATGATTATATGTATTACTGATTAAACTTTTACCATAGTGTTTCATTTATCTAACAAAGTTTGCTACAACTGATTTCAAGACGTGGTTGTGCATGGTCAATCTTCCTAAAGATTAATGATACATTAAACCAACAAAAAGTTTAAAATTATTTAATATCATAATGAAAACATGAAATTTGATGCCAAAAAGCATTGTAACATAATTTCTTGGCCAATAAAAAATAAGGAGAATACTATTTATAATTATCGGTCATTATATACTATCTACTACAGTATAAGGTAAATGTATAAAAGTAGATATTTATTACTGTGTTGTGCTCATTACAGGTATTGAAAGCATTGCGTTTGGTGATCATTATCTATCGAGTTTATCTATATTTACATTGATAAAACATCATAGTCAGAATGTTACTCCACAATGCTAACCTAAATAATTGCTATTGGACAGGGGATTCCATATGAAATTGACGATGATGTAGAAGTTGTACCGACTGCCGGCCATACAGGGTCAGATGTATCGGTGATTGTACGCAACACCAAACTGGGAACTGTGGCAATTACAGGTAAAAATTTACTGCTAGTTATCAAAAATCAACAATCGGGGAACTGTGGCGATTACAGGTAAAAATTTACTGTTAGTTATCAAGAATCACCAAACAGGGAACTGTGGGGATTACAGGTAAAAATTTACTGTTAGTTATCAAAAATCACCAAACAGGAAACTGTGGCGATTACAGGTAAAAATTTACTGTTAGTTATAAAAAAACAAACATTCTGGGAACTGTGGCGATTACAGGTAAAGATTTACTGTTAGTTATCAAAAATCACCAAACGGGGAACTCTGGTGTTGACGGGTAAAAATGTACTGTTAGTTATCAAAAATCACCAAACGAGGAACTGTGGTGTTGACAGGTAAAAATGTACTGTTAGTTATCAAAAATCACCAAACGGGGAACTGTGGCGTTTACAGGTAAAAATGTACTGTTAGTTATCAAAAATCACCAAACTGGGAACTGTAGCAATTAAAGGTAAAAACTTACTGCTAGTTATCAAAAAACAAACATTCTGGGAACTGTGGCGATTACAGGTAAAAATTTACTGTTAGTTATCAAAAATCACCAAACAGGGAACTGTGGCGATTACAGGTAAAAATTTACTGTTAGTAATCAAAAATCACCAAACGGGGAACTGTGGCAATTAAAGGTAAAAATGTACTGCTAGTTATCAAAAAACAACAACTGGGAACTGTGGCAATTACAGGTAAAAATGTACTGCTAGTTATCAAAAACAAACAAACCGTCACTGCTAGAACTTTATAAAGCAAATACCAAACTAGGAACTGTGACATTTACAGGTAAAACATTCTTGTTATCATGTTAATTCCTGTAGATAGATAATGACTACCAGGTAAGTCAAGTATTGGAAAAAACATATATAACATGCATTGTAAACATACTTATTTGAGTTGCTATCCAATTTCACCACTTTAACTTAACATCGTGTGTGCTAAACTACATAAGACTTGTAGCTCATATGCAGTTTGAACGCAATAATGAAAAACAGTATTTCAACATGGGAAAATAGCAAAAAAAATAGTGCATGGTTTGCTTATATTATCACATTCAATGTTATTATGTAACTATGTTCCAGAGATAATAGAATGACCTAATTGTACACATTCCAATAAGTAAGAAGTTCATGGTTATCAAACAAGGTTAACGTAATAAAAAATTGAACTTCACAATTACTGAACTGAGATCAGAAATTATAAGGTACAACTTGCCTCTGTATGAAAATAGTGGCTGACTGCATAGAAATCAGTGCTGGCTCAGGTATCTCACCCTGGGTTTTGCACATGTTTCTCAATTAGTATCTGAGTCAGTTAAAGAAGGCAATTAAAATTACTTTATTTTGAACTCAACAAAAACATCCTGGAATTAGTTGATGTGTTATTAAACTCAGTAATATTAAGTTATAAATTTTGTGCTAAATTTTGATGATTTTTTTTTTTTTTTTTTTTGGTAATTGAACTATGTGTTCTTTGCTATGTCAACTGGGAATAAAACAAAATTGGAAATGAAAATTTACAAAATATTTATTTGCAAGTTCATAGATATGTAGTTTGCAAGATTTTGTTTCATAATATCAACATAGTACATTACAATCTCTTAAAAGCTTAAGCAGTTTTCAATCACCTGTTTAAAGAAGAGTAACACAAATATGTCTGAAAATGTTTTATTATTATATATGTACCAAATCTTAATGTACAAAACTCCCATTTAAGCACACAGCACTGTACAGCTATTCTTTACAGTTGGAAATCATTGCATATGTTGTCGTTTATCTGTTATCCCCATTGCAGGTGACTTGTTCGAGTGCCAAGAAGATCTAGAGAATCCCAGTTTATGGCAGGACAATAGTGAAAAACCTGACATTCAGGAGCAAAACCGTATCAACATCCTTAAGATAGCAGACTTCATTGTGCCAGGCCATGGGAAAATGTTTAAAGTGCCCGAGGACTACAAGCGCCAGATGAGAGTTGTCATGTATTACGAGGAAGTACAGGCAACAATAGCGGGCGGGAAGTCCGAGTCGACGAAACTGGAATATGTTGTTATGGAAGACGACTAGAGGAAACTGTTATTATGGATGACGTTAGTTCATAGAGTGTTTAGTCTTTAACCCTTTCACCACTGTAGATCATAATGGACTCATCCAGATAAATGTGTGGTAGAGTTCACTAGTTACATAGGGGCGAAAGTGTTAAAAGAAGGTTAAAAATCTGGAATTATTTATTGCAATACAATGAAAAGCTCACTGATCAACAGTTGTATTTCTTGTTGAAAACGCTCTCAAGTTCAATATAGATGACAGTGTTCCCAGAAGCCCCTAAAAGAGGGTTTTTCACCCCCGAAACAGTTGATAGTACCCCCAGTTTTCAAGAATAGCCTTATATAACTAAGTATCTAGGGGCACAAAATCTTGAAAATGTATCAAATATACCTCAAATCTAAAATTCAGTGGGAACACTGGATGAATTTAATATTTTTTCACAGAATTATCCGTGTAAAGTTGGGATCCCTACCCCCGGTCCTGGGGTTGTAGAATTGTCATAGAAGGCTTCAGTCCATACAGTTGGATGAAAATATTTACTTCTCTTGAAAATCAGTACAAAGTTAGATTCAAAACATACAAGTATTGTAAAATCATGTTTGGATGTGCTACTGAAATAAAAGTTAAATTCTACATAGATCTAGATGCTGAAGGTTAGAAAATTTAATACCTATACTTTGTTGAGCCTTCTTTATTTGGACTCATTTGTAAAAATTTGAATTTGGAAATGGTTGATGCAGGATATTTATTGTAACACTGATAAATATATTTAACTGAATATACATTTTTGAATGTTTTGTTAAAACTTTCTTTGATTAATCTTGATTTTTTTTTTTTTTTTTTTTTTTTTTTAATTCTTGATACCACAGAACAAGAATGTATTGCATTAAATTTGATAGTGATATGTATGCATTTATTTTAAATTAATGAACAAAAACCCATTTACTTTAAGTTGCAGTTACGTGGTAAAAAGATATTAACGGGTATTGATTCATGATGGAAGGGAGGTAACTGCATTATAAACAATAAAAAAGGAAGATTTATAAAATTAAGGATGTTCTTTGGAAACTACATTTATACCTAATTTGAATTTCACCATTAAAATTATAATTTTGCCTTCATTGTGTTTTACAGTTTTGGTAAGGTCAAGGAAATGCATGGTAAAAAATGACAATCTGTTCAGGATTCTGTTACATTTACTTTATGCTGAATCTAGTCTTGCTAAGTCCCTGGGATAGAATAAATATTTACAGACATAATTTGAACAATAAAGCCATGTGTAGTTATTTTTGGAACAGTTCATTTCTCTATTTCCATGATTTTTACAATGTGTCATTGACGAAATGGAACATAAATTTGGGTTTAGTCATTTGTTTTATCGGACTTTAAAAACCTAGTCTTATGAATATATATATGTCTTGATCAGATTTGTCTCATGTTGAAGAATTAAAATGTTCAATGTTACAAACAGAATTTGTGTTTATTTTAAAAATTCTAACTCAAGAAAGTTATGTTTAAGTATTTTATTGAATAAATTCTTAAGTTTAATTTCCAGGTTCAATGATTAAATTAGGTTTAAGGAACTAGCGCGATCAGATAAATATGATAAATGTTCCTAGGTTTGGTGTATCTGGTTTATTCTGTATAAACCAACATATGAAAGAAAAGCTAGTTTTTCTCGGTGTCAACCATGATTTGACGTCTCGAATCAGGATGTTATTCTATGTAAGATGTTGGAGGCATTGTGGGGTTTTGCCATGATGACGGATACTGGATAAAGGGAGGTCATCATTTTAGCAATCTTGTTTGCTTGATTTTAAATAGTATTTTCAAGCTATTCTAAATGGTAATCCCTATGGTTTGTTTTATGCAAGCTTATTTTATCTTGAGATACATTTTAAATTTTTGTTTTGATTTAAAGTATTCCATAAAAATGTATGTGCCTCTAATTTTTTGTGATTTCTCAAAACCGTACTTAAATTTAGATTGATTAAAGAACCTTATGACATTACATCAATATGTCCAACACCGTCTTCAACACAACTTATGGCTTCATTGTTGTAGTGCATTATGAAAGTGAAGTTTACAAATGTATTGTTTGGACTACATTGGCCGATTTTTGATGCTGTGTGATTTATTGAAGCTATGCAATACAATATATATATATATGCTATTCCTAAAAAAAGTACCCTGTGCTCAGTCAAATTTTCAAGCACCTTGTGCCATGCTTGAAATATTGTTTGGGCTTGACCAAATATACCTGCATTTTATGGGTAGCTATATGAAATGTTGTCTTGAAATTTGAGTCACTTGCATTAATTTCAAATGTTTTTAAATCTATCAAAAAAAATAAGATAATAACCCTATGTAATGCTAAAACTAAAAAGAGACAATGTGACTAGATGTGAAATATGTCTATTTAATATATCAAGATTTTGCATCAAATTGCAGAATTTATGTCAAACTAGAATAATTTCAAAAACAGAATTTGTTATACATTGTATACTTTTTCATAAAGGTAATTCAACTGCAGAGTAGGTAGGTACAGTGCCTGTTATATATTTCATCCATATTTATAGGAATATTTTTTAAAGTGACTTCATATTTGAAAGTATTGTCGGAGTAATTCAAAAGAACACTGCAAAAATGTTTATATTAGGGAGTTCGAAATTTTCAGTGCTAACCTGGCTATGTTATATACATGTGTGTGTATATTCAATACCATGTTTGTTCAGTATTTAATGCTATATTTGTTACATCCATTGATCGCTTATGTATCAATAAATGTTGTTTTCCAAAAATACATATTTCATCATGTTTTGATTTATACAAAATATCTGAAAAACTCAAAGTAAATTGACCATGTATCGTGTACAACCTTTTCTACTGTTAATTTTGAGACAATGGGTATCTGTAGGCACACTGAAGTGATGGGTATAAAATAATAATAATTCATGGTTCTTGTATACCGTTTTATCTCAACCAAGTTAATAGGTCGTCTCAAAGTGGTTCACCAATTATTATGTTATGGATATAAGCCAAAAACTGTCTAACATGTGAGAGAAAGGACAGGTGTTGAGGCCCTAACAGGCCTAGACCTGCTCTTACTCTCACTTATTGGACAGTTTGAGGCTTACATCTAACTTAAAACATACTACCCTCTGAGTGTTTCCAATGCTGATTCAGGTAACAACTTTGGTGTTGACTGACCTATTTAACTTATTGGACAGTAAAATAACTTATTGGACTGTAAAATACCTTATTGTACTGTAAAATAACTTATTGGACTGTAAAATAACTTATTGGACAGTAAAATAACTTATTGGACAGTAAAATAACTTATTGGACTGTAAAATAACTTATTGGACAGTAAAATAACTTATTGGACTGTAAAGTACCTTATTGGACAGTAAAATACCTTATTGGACAGTAAAATAACTTATTGGACAGTAAAATACCTTATTGGACTGTAAAATAACTTATTGGACTATAAAATAACTTATTGGACTATAAAATAACTTATTGGACTATAAAATAACTTATTGGACACTAAAATAACTTATTGGACAGTAAAAGGTGAACCTATTGTCACACTCATGCATGATTTTGGAGTCTTTGAAGTGAACATGTGTTCATATATCACAATGTTCTTGACACTGGGGAGGTTATGTTTATAACTTTAGAATATATTTCTCAACTCCCTGGGGAGCATACAGCCGTTGCTGCCATTTCGGCGCTCACAGCTAGCATTCAACAATTATAGCACTGCCCAATCACATACTCATTTACAGCTGAGTTCTGGGGTTATTAGTATACATCCCCTTCCCCTCTGCACACACAGAGCTAACTTGTTGTTAAGGTGGGAGGGGATACTAGGAATCGGGTTGTCTGTCTGTCTGTAGACACAAAGTTTTTCGCGCTACTCCTCCTGAAGGACAGCAACGATTTCATTAATACTTGGTACACACAAAGAATAAAGAATATTCACATTTATCCTTCCAAAATACGCCCCCGATTTAGATGATACAGGGTACACAGAGCCGTGGTAAGTAACATTTTATGTGTGCTGAAATACAACAACACTGGCCTTGTGATACACAGAATTACATACAACACTGGCCTTTTGGTACACAGAATTACATACAACACAGGCCTTGTGGTACACAGAATTACATACAACGCTGGTCTTGTGGTACACAGAATGACATACAACACTGGCCTTGTGGTACAAAGAATAACATACAACACTGGCCTTGTGGTACCCAGAATTACATACAACACTGGCCTTTTGGTACACAGAATTACATACAACACCGGCCTTGTACACAGAATTACATACAACACTGGCCTCGTGGCACACAGAATTACATACAACACTGGCCTTGTGGTTCACAGAATTACATACATCACTGGCCTTGTTGTACACAGAATTACATACAGCACTGGTCTTGTGGTACACAGAATTACCTACAACACTGGTCTTGTGGTACACAGAATTACATACAACACTGGTCTTGTGGTACACAGAATTACATACAATACTGGTCTTGTGGTACACATAATTACATACAACACTGGCCTTGTGATACACAGAATTACATACAACACTGGCCCTGTGGTACACAGAATTAGATACAACACTGGCCTTATTGTACACAGAATAACATACACCACTGGTCTTGTACACATAATTACATACAACACTGGTCTTTTGGTACACAGAATTACATACAACACTGGCCTTGTTGTACACAGAATAACATACAACACTGGTCTTGTACACATAATTACATACAACACTGGCCTCGTTGTACACAGAATTACATACAACACTGGCCTTGCGGTACACAGAATAACATACAATACTGGCCTTGTGGTACACAGAATTACATACAACACTGGCCTTGTTGTACACAGAATTACATACAACACTGGTCTTGTGGTACACAGAATTACATACAACACTGGCCTTGTTGTACACAGAATAACATACAACACCGGCCTTGTACACATAATTACATACAACACTGGCCTTGTTGTACACAGAATTACATACAACACTGGCCTTGTGGTACACAGAAAAACATACAACACTGGTCTTGTGGAACACAGAATTACATACACCACTGGCCTTGTGGTACACATAATTACATACATCAATCAACTCTTAAAACAAGCTAAAGATTTCATACACATTAATTTTTCAGTATAATTATGTTTCCATGACAACAAAATGGTAAAGTTGTTCAGGTAATGCCCAACTCTTTGCTAATTACAGTATTATCATGTTGTGTCATGTGACCATGTGATTTAAAGTTATAGAGTAACCTTAATACAACTTCCAACAATGTAAAAATACAAAATTAAACTGCCAGCTTTATACTTATCCATATCGGCCTTAACGTAGTTTCCACAGGAACCTGAAAATTTGTTAGCTATATTTGGACATAAAGTAAGGTGTTCAGAGTAATTTTACATTTTTAGGGGTTTAGATCGACTTCGGTGAAAATGCCACAATATATGGGGATGGCTTTCATCGAAATTCTATCTAAACTCCTAAAACGTGTAAAATTACTCTGAAGACCTTGATTTAGGTCCAAATATAGCTGTAACGAATTCTCAGGTCTCTGTGGTGGCTTCCTATATGTGCTGAAAAATATCTCCACAATGGTCTTAATTATCGTTCATCAATAATCACAAAAACCTGTATCAATCGCATACACATTCAAAATCACCCAAAAAGGGTTTATCACATGAAAAACGGCTATCTAATTAATAATATAATTTCGATATTGTGCACATTTGCTCGTTATCATCATAATGACCAAAACATATCATACAGATGACTGAGTTTAAGTTAGAATCAAGAGCATCACGAACTGTTCCTAAATTCTGAACTTTGAATAGTAGTGATATCACGAATTGTGACTGTCAATGTGTATGTCTTTCACTTGTGCACTGGTCTTAATCTTCTAATGTAAAATAGTAGGAAAACTGTTTTCAAAAATGTAATGGTATCCAGCGTCCATCTCGGAATGCTTTCACTCCGCACACCAGAATATGAGTTGACTTTGAAGGACCTAGACCCTGATTGTCATACAAAAAATATATTTTAATTATTCATAGTATAAACTAGTAAAAACTAAAATTACTAGAAATGTTACGATATATCGGAAAAACGGTATATTGCAATACACAGGTATATCGTATTGTATCGCAATACGATATGAAATATCGTTATGTCACAACATTTTCAAAATATATTTGCTAAGTGTTTTTAACTTGGAAAATTACTAGCCATTTTAACAGATATGCCAATAACCCTAAACAGGCCATTAGTAGCGGTGGAATCAGTTGCAAGTTCATGATCGATGGTCGGCGAAACGAAAACCTTAAATCTGTGTGATCCATACAATGGTACACGTTCTGTTTGTATTTCGTTTTTAATTGAGCACCTTTTTTCCTGTGACAATATATCGGGACACGTATCGCAATACATTCCTTCTGTATTGCAATATATCCCGATACATTCCAGGTATATCGTAACACCCCTACTAAATACAGACCATGAAGGGGCTTAACGATGTAATGTTAATATATTGTACAGTTTCCATTATTACGGAGCTACACAATATTTCTGTTTTAGGTTTTGTTTGTATGGAGTTTTTGATATAACAATTTAGGTTCTTCAGACCAGACTAAAACGATTTTGATATAAACTGTTTCAATTTGCTGAAAAGGCAAGAAGTATGTTTTTTTTGCTTCTGTATCACATTAATTTACATGTGGGCTTGGTTTGTGGTTAAATAATACTCATACACTTTGCGATGTATTTGTTGCAACTATTTCCAAATATTGGTTCCGTCTCTCAGCAACACCGGTCCATTCTTTCTGCCCCCATGAATTGGGGCTGATTTTAAACATTTACCTCAATTTCCCCAATTGGGCCCCGCCCCTCTGTCCCCGAGTGCAACCTTTCATTTATACAAAATTTGGTTCCCCTTGCCAAGGATGCTCTGGACCAAATTTGGTTAAACACCCTCCAATGGTACAGAAGAAGGATTATAAAGATTTACCTCAATTTCCCTTATTGTGCCTCGTTCCTCTTCCCCCAGGGGAGCCACATTTTTTGTTTATACAAAATTGAGTCCCCTTTGCCCAATGATGCTCACCACAAAATTTTGTTTAAATCCCTCCAATCGCTAAAGGAGAAGGATTTCCATCACCATGCTCCCCATATTAGGAAAAATTATACAAAATTGGGTACCCTAAGGATGCCGGGGACCAAATTTGTTTTAAATTCCTTTTATCCAACTGAAGGAGAAGGATTTTAAGCCCGAAGGGCATGTGAGCTTATGCCATGGTGCGGCGTCCGTCCGTCCGACAACTTTTTGTTTACATGACTTCTTCTGAAGGTCTGAAAGCCCTACAGTTCTGATATTTGGCCAGTAACATCCTGGGTTGGAGGCAGCCAAAGTTTGAGAATGAAAATGACCTTGACCTTCTTTCAAGGTCACAGGGGTCAAATAGGTATAAACCTTCAAACTCGGAAACAACCAATATGAAGCACTTGACTCAGTATGATTACATGTTCCCCTCAGGACTACCATGGAGGGGAACATGATATCGGATCCCTACCTATAACCATAAAGATCCTTAAACCTCAAGAAAGGTGTTCGCCAGGGTTAAACACTTTGTTAAAGGAGTGAATAATGGAGCTGAAATGTCATAAATCTATCCAGCTTCAGATACCCCAGACGCCAAACCACCCAACTAGAGCTCAGACCACCCTCCACTTGCAGTAAGACAGTCCTGTAAAAAAAATCATCTTAGCATTATTTCGGTAAATTTACATAAATTGGTAGAAAGGAAATGACGAAGTTTGAAACTTTGTTTGTAGTCTTTTGCTGGTTTTTCCCTACTGGGCCCAACCTCCCAGCCCATCTGTAACATTTGGTTGAGTTTTTGATTAAAAATCTAATTGATACACAACAGATTACACACAGCTTAATGCAAACACATAAATGATGATGCTGTAAGCCACTTTCATGATCAGTATCTGATACATGGACGAAGTAGCTAAGATGACTGGTCCAAATTTGGTTGGTCTAGTACTCGACTGAATGAGCGCATTCACTTTGAAAATTAACTAATTATCTGATATCTTATTTCACAGCTCCATGGGACCAACACAAACTTTTGTTGACATTTGTATTTAACTTCCATAGATACGAGTAGAGGGTTTATTGTCAGATAAAAAGGGTATCTCCTGCAACAGACAGGATACATATATATACAGCTTTATGAAATACAGCAAGGTAAGTTAATAAATAAAAAAAACATTTAACTGGCGGTCTGGGGTAGTACGCTTCCGACATTAGCCACAGGTCAGCTGTACCTAATGTCCATTCTGCAAATAAAAATAATATATATTCATGATTATGTCCCTTGAAATGTGAGCAAAATCTGAACAGTTGGTAATTACACTTGAAATAGACTCAAATCATGAAATAATGATTAAATATGGCATTATCAATTATTAACTTTCTTAATTAAGCATTTTGCTTTTTGTCATTTTTATATATAAAACAACATTAGACTAAACTCAATTTTTCTTTTATGTCATCTAATAACATATCATCCAGCGACAAACAAAATAGGCGAGTTCACTTTGTAGAACTTTTAATTAGCTATTTATGTTGTAAACAGTGAAGTCTTCCACATGATCACCCGTCCAACTGTATTTATATGACTGAATAACCTGTAGATTATTTACTAGTAACGAACACACATTTTTTTTTAAAGGATCAATATCCACAGGGTTAATAAAATCAGGATTGACATAAGAAGAGCGAAGAATTATGATTTAATTTTTTGGTCGACTTTGGAATTAGAAAATGTGTGTTGCAGCTAACCAAGTTATTGAAGTGTTTCCCAAATTACACTGGGCTGAGAACATTTGTTGTGGGGTATGCACCATAAGATGATGATGTGTATATATATGAATACTTCAAGGAAGTGGATGGGAGAGGGGAGAGGGTTGCCCCGGTGTTTCCTCTGGCCCTGACACCAGACTAAGACATTTTGAAAGATAGATGTCTGGCGTGTGTCAGAATGTCTAAAGTGATGTCAGGGTCAGAGGAAACTCGGGCCACCCCGGCGTCTATTAGACCTATTCTGAAAGGAGATGAGGGGTTGGGTCAGAATAAATCATTATGGGTGAAATCCATTTTCATAGAATGACATTAGATGATGAGGGGGCTGAGATAATTTGCCCCATATCACATCATAAAAAATGATTGGTTTATTTTACGCCATTTATTATCAAAATAAGCATTTAAATCACCCATGCCTGACCAAATCAATTTAATTTGTCATAAACGGCTATCAATTAATAAACCTATATTTCCCAATACAGTAGTTCTGTGTGAAATGAGGTGTGTAAACAATTGTCTGTACGTCATATACCGACGAAATACCAGTGACACATTTCAAACCAGCATGTGATCATCACATTAGGACATGCGCCCATGTACAACACTACCAGTTATTTATACTGGGATTGTTTTTCTTCTAAATCATCTGACAAATTTAATGGTCTGTAGCGTGTGATCTGGGGAATATGGATGAACAATTTGATTTCGATGTCATGTAACATATATTTTTTATGATAATCAAACATCATGTATTTAGTGTATCACGATTTGTGTATACTCTTTATGAAAATATGTACCACGTGGACTCGCTCGTGTAAGCCACGTGGATTCCTGCGTGTAATTATTTGTTTCTTAATTTCACTTATTTTTTTGATTCCGTGTTTATTATTAAATTATAAACTTGTACAATGGCGTTATGTATTTTTAGTAATCAGACATCCATTGGCGGCATTTGATGTGGCATGTGGATAGAATGATCATTATTATTAATGGTGACATCAAATGAATGCAGTTAAATGTGTTGAACATTTTATTGATACTTGCAGTTGTATTATTGTGTATTCAAGCTTGCACAATTCGGAAGTGTATAATATGAATGAAGGTTTCTTTGTTGATAAAACACGATTATTTATTGAAATTTTACATCCGGGAGTTTATCTCCCTTGTCTACATGACTAGCTCTTGGTCACTACACGCGGTCACAGGGACTTGAGAATTTGTTAAAGCTATACTTGGACTTAACGAAGGTGTTAAGAGTTTTAAGGATTCTGATCAACTTTGGTAAAAATGCCACCCCAAATGATATTAATACTCGTGGCATTTTTACCGAAAGTTGATCAAAACCCTTAAAACGTGTAAAATTACCCTGAACACCTTAGTTTTGGTCCAAATATAGCTGTAACAAATTTTTAATTCCCTGTGTACGCGGTCAAATAAGATGAACACATCCTACATGAAATAGGACTCACTTTTAGTACGAGCCCGCCAAGTCGAGTGTTTCCCTTAGCTGAAGAGGGAGTTCATTTCTACGGGGCATTTCTTCTTAAATACTCCCTAATTAATATCTCATTACAAGTGGGAGTACCTAGCTTGTCATACTATTTCAATGTCTTCTAGTTTTGATTTGATAATAGTTTTTTTAAAACCCTTTCAACGTATAAAATTATCTTGAGTTTGACAGTTTTTAAGGAGATTGTAATGGGTTTCTGTCTCAATCAGATCGAACTTTTGATAACCGGGGTCGCACAGTCTATGTTAGCAAGGTTGTCAATGTGATTTCATATATATAGCAATATTGTCGGTGTAATTTTTAGTATTCATTGCGAGGTTGTCCGTCTGATTAGAAATACTTATCAGCTAGGTTGGCTTGAGTGCGATTGTTGAAATTCACGGTCGCTGTAAGGACCTAGTAAAAGTTAACTCTGAAATGTATTCATATACAGGTAAAAAAAAATAATCATGAAACACAAAATACAATGCTCATAAACAGATCGAGTCTAGCTGTACAAGTGTATTTGTATGACATTTGTTTGATCTCGGGTGTTTAGAGTGTCATCATACTGTTTTTAAACTACAATGCATTATGAAATAAGTTCATAATTTGAACAGACTCCTAACACGATATTTATTCGTTCAAATTGCAACGTCGTGCCGGGATGTTCTGTCTTAATTTTTCTTGCAAAACATTTTTTTTTTTTTTACTGAAGACGTTTTAATTCTTAGATATATATTTTATATAGCTAAATACGCAATACCAATTTAAACAGAAGCTTTGCGCGTAGTATAGTCTATGACCGTCAAACAAATACGTTTTTTGTAGGAAGATATGTTCAGTATTTGCCAGGAAAAGCGATAGTTTTGTTTTGTAATGGGAAGAAAATTTAAATGAAGATCTCGATGCATTTCCATTGGCTCTGTTTCATACAAAAGCCTTTTTTACAGGGACGTAAATAATTAAAACAACATGATATTCCTAATCGGAGTCTTTACATTATCGGTTTGTCAGTTGCTCAGCAGACCTGGAATTGAAACAACCCCCCAGTTCCCGTCACAAATAGCTCATCAATACTTAATAAAGAGTTTTATATTTCTCAGTTGTCATTTGTATTTGTATCTAGAAATTTGCATAACGTTCCCTTGGTAGCAAATAAATCGTAAAAACGAAATTATATGACACTTCCTTCTATATTTAATCGCCGAAAGCCATCAATCAATTAGAGTTGCCTCCCTTTAGTCATAATCTTGAGGAGTTTATGAAGCCGTCAGTTTGGAAGATTATGAGGAAAGCCGATAGGTCTTGAGTATGAACTGTTTACGTTATTTAGACTTCGACAAAAACATTTTATCTTTTTATCATTTTTCCTTTGAAACGTTTGATAACGACGTTTACGATATCCAACATCTAGACTAGATGAGTTATGATCTATTGTTCTGATGATGCTCATTAAGGTACACCTAGTTTGACCAGCGGTCAACTGGTCATATATGAACATTTTTTTTTGTATCTAACCTCACACATTGGCACATGGTACCCTTATAAACGTTAAATATATTTTTCGTGTTTTTATTTTGAGACAAAAGAAAATTAATAATTAGAATAAACAAAATCCATTCATTTTATGTATCACGAAAAGGACTCTTTTCATCTCACACAAAACGAATCTCACGACATAGAAAAATACTAAAAATACAGATGATCTAATTACTCACAAAACCAATCTCACAACACCCACTTATAAATATACAAAACCAATCTCACAACACCCACTTATAAATATACAAAACCAATCTCACAACATTCACTTATAAATATACAAAACCAATCTCACAACACCCACTTATAAATATACAAAACCAATCTCACAACACCCACTTATAAATATACAAAACCAATCTCACAACANACTTATATATATACAAAACCAATCTCACAACACCCACTTATATATATACAAAACCAATCTCACAACACCCACTTATATATATACAAAACCAATCTCACAACACCCACTTATATATATACAAAACCAATCTCACAACACCCACTTATATATATACAAAACCAATCTCACAACACTCACTTATATATATACAAAACCAATCTCATAACACACACTTATATATATACAAAACCAATCTCACAACACCCACTTATATATATGTATAAAAACAATCTAACAACACCCACTTATATATATACAAAACCATCTCACTACACACACTAATATATATACAAAACCAATCTCACAACATTCAGTTATATATATACAAAACCAATCTCACAACATTCACTTATATATATACAAAACCAATCTCACAACACCCACTTATATATATACAAAACCAATCTCACAACACCCACTTATATATATACAAAACCAATCTCACAACACCCACTTATATATATACGAAACCAATCTCACAACACCCACTTATATATATACAAAACCAATCTCACAACACCCACTTATATATATACGAAACCAATCTCACAACACCCACTTATATATATACAAAACCAATCTCACAACACCCACTTATATATATACGAAACCAATCTCACAACACCCACTTATATATATACAAAACCAATCTCACAACACACACTTATATATATACAAAACCAATCTCACAACATCCACATATATCTATGTATAAAACCAATCTAACAACACACACATATATATACAAAACCAATCTCACAACACACACATATATATACAAAACCAATCTCACAACATTCACTTATATCTATGTATAAAACCAATCTAACAACACCCACTTATATATATACAAAACCATCTCACTACACACACTTATTTATATACAAAACCAATCTCACAACACACACTTATGTATATACAAAACCAATCTCACAACACACAATTATATCTATACGAAACCAATCTCACAACACACACTTATATATATACAAAAGCAATCTCATTACACACATTGATGGACTCACAGCATGCAATAATACTAAGCTCACAGAACAGTTCAATACAAATACCGCCAGTCTCATAATACACATATCCTATATCACCAAAAAAATCCGGATATCAAACCTACTATAAAAAAAATAATATACACAAAAGCAATTTCATTGTGTACAAAAACAAGCTCACTAAACATCATGCAAAGGTCTCGGAGCTGTCATAGACAAGCTAATTGATAACATAGAAAATATTCTGTATTAACGAATGGATTGCTATTGGTATTGGACAAGCTTGGACACTTAACTGAAACGATAAAAAACGTAAATCAACATCAAACACAGCCTTACTAAAATCAAAGGTAACCTTGAGATCGAGGCAAATTCAACTAATATCAAAGGTAACCTTACAGAAATCATAGACAATCTAACTGTAATCATAGACAATCTAACTGTAATCATAGACAATCTAACTGTAATCATAGACAACCTTACTGTAATCATAGACAACCTTACTGTAATCATAGACAACCTTACTGTAATCATAGACAACCTAACTGTAATCATAGACAACTTTACTGTAATTATAGAAACCTAACTGTAATCATAGACAACCTTACTGTAATCATGGACAACCTTACTGTAATCATAGACAACCTAACTGAAATCATAGACAATCTAACTGTAATCATAGACAACCTTACTGTAATCATAGACAACCTTACTGAAATCATAGACAATCTAACTGTAATCATAGACAACCTTACTGTAATCATAGACAACCTTACTGTAATCATAGACAACCTTACTGTAATCATAGACAACCTTACTGTAATCATAGACAACCTTACTGTAATCATAGACAACCTTACTGTAATCATAGACAACCTTGATTTAATCAAAGACAACCTTACTGAAATCATAGACAACATTACTTTAATCATAGACCAGCTTACTGTAATCATAGACAACCTTACTGTAATCATAGACAACCTTACTGTAATCATAGACAACCTTACTGTAATCATAGACAACCTTACTGTAATCATAGACAACCTTACTGTAATCATAGACAACCTTACTGTAATCATAGACAACCTTACTGTAATCATAGACAACCTTACTGTAATCATAGACAACCTTACTGTAATCATAGACAACCTTACTGTAATCATAGACAACCTTACTGTAATCATAGACAACCTTACTGTAATCATAGACAACCTTACTGTAATCATAGACAACCTTACTGTAATCATAGACAACCTTACTGTAATCATAGACAACCTTACTGTAATCATAGACAACCTTACTGTAATCATAGACAACCTTACTGTAATCATAGACAACCTTACTGTAATCATAGACAACCTTACTGTAATCATAGACAACCTTACTGTAATCATAGACAACCTTACTGTAATCATAGACAACCTTACTGTAATCATAGACAACCTTACTGTAATCATAGACAACCTTACTGTAATCATAGACAACCTTACTGTAATCATAGACAACCTTACTGTAATCATAGACAACCTTACTGTAATCATAGACAACCTTACTGTAATCATAGACAACCTTACTGTAATCATAGACAACCTTACTGTAATCATAGACAACCTTACTGTAATCATAGACAACCTTACTGTAATCATAGACAACCTTACTGTAATCATAGACAACCTTACTGTAATCATAGACAACCTTACTGTAATCATAGACAACCTTACTGTAATCATAGACAACCTTACTGTAATCATAGACAACCTTACTGTAATCATAGACAACCTTACTGTAATCATAGACATCCTTAGTGTAATCATAGACAACCTGGATTTAATCAAAGACAACCTTACTGTAATCATAGACAACCTTACTGTAATCATAGACAACCTTACTGTAATCATAGACAAGCTTACTGAAATCATAGACAACCTTACTGTAATCGTAGATAACCTTACTGTTATCATAGACAACCTTACTGAAATCATAGACAACCTTACTGTTATCATAGACAAGCTTACTGTAATCATAGGCAACCTTACTGTTATCATAGACAACCTTACTGTAATCATAGATAACCTTACTGTAATCATAGACAACCTTAATGTAATCATAGACAACCTTACTGTAATCATAGACAACCATACTGAAATCATAGACAACCTTACTGTAATCATAGACAATCTAACTGAAATCATAGCCAATCTGACTGAAATCATAGACAACATTACTGAAATCATAGACAACCTTACTGTAATCATAGACAACCTTACTTTTATCATAGACAAGCTTACTGAAATCATAGACATCCTAAGTGTAATCATAGACAACCTGGATTTAATCAAAGACAACATTACTGAAATCATAGACAACCTTACTGTAATCATAGACAAGCTTACTGAAATCATAGACAACCTTACTGTCATCATAGACAATCTAACTGAAATCATAGCCAATCTAACTGAAATCATAGACAACATTACTGAAATCATAGACAACCTTACTGTAATCATAGACAACCTTACTGTAATCATAGACAACCTTACTGTCATCATAGACAATCTAACTGAAATCATAGCCAATCTAACTGAAATCATAGACAACATTACTGAAATCATAGACAACCTTACTGTAATCATAGACAACCTTACTGTAATCATAGACAACCTTACTGTCATCATAGACAATCTAACTGAAATCATAGACAATCTAACTGAAATCATACACAATCTAACTGAAATCATAGACAACCTGACTGAAATCATAGACAACCTTACTGTAATCATAGACAACCTTACTGTAATCATAGACAACCTTACTGTAATCATAGACAAGCTTACTGAAATCATAGACAACCTTACTGTAATCATAGATAACCTTACTGTAATCATAGACAACCTTACTGTAATCATAGACACCCTTACTGAAATTATAGACAATCTAACTGAAATCATAGACAAACTTACTGAAATCATAGACAACCTTACTGAGATCATAGACAACCTTACTGAAATCATACACAATCTAACTGAAATCATAGACAAACTTACTGAAATCATAGACAACCTTACTGAGATCATAGACAACCTTACTGAAATCATAGATAACCTTATTGTAATCATAGACAATCAAACTGAAATCATAGACAACCTTACTGTAATCATAGACAAGCTTACTGAAATCATAGACAAGCTTACTGAAATCATAGACAAGCTAACTGTGATCATAAACAACCTTACTTTAATCATAGACAACCTTACTGAAATCATAGACAATCTAACTGAAATCTAACTGTAATCATGGAGAACCTTACTGTAATCATAGACAACCTTACTGAAATCATAGACAACCTTACTGTCATCATAGACAATCTAACTGTAATCATAGACAAGTTTACTGAAATCATAGACAATCTAACTGTAATCATAGACAACCTTACTGTAATCATAGACAACCTTACTGAAATCATAGACAATCTAACTGAAATCATAGACAACCTTACTGAAATCATAGACAACCTTACTGAAATCATAGACAACCTTACTGAAATCATAGACAATCTAACTGAAATCATAGACAACCTTACTGTAATCATAGACAACCTTACTGTAATCATAGACAACCTTACTGAAATCATAGACAATCTAACTGAAATCATAGACAAACTTACTGAAATCATAGACAACCTTACTGNTTACTGTAATCATAGACAATCAAACTGAAATCATAGACAACCTTACTGAAATCATAGACAACCTTACTGTAATTATAGACAAGCTTACTGTAATCATAGAGAATCTAACTGAAATCATAGACAATCTAACTGAAATCATAGACAATCTAACTGAAATCATAGACAAACTTACTGAAATCATAGACAACCTTACTGAAATCATAGACAATCTTACTGAAATCATAGACAACCTTACTGAAATCATAGACAACCTTACTGTAATCATAGACAACCTTACTGTAATCATAGACAACCTTACTGTAATCATAGACAACCTTACTGAAATCATAGACAACCTTACTGTAATCATAGACAACCTTACTGTAATCATAGACAACCTTACTGTAATCATAGACAACCTTACTGTAATCATAGACAACCTTACTGTAATCATAGACAACCTTACTGTAATCATAGACAACCTTACTGTAATCATAGACAACCTTACTGTAATCATAGACAACCTTACTGTAATCATAGACAACCTTACTGTAATCATAGACAACCTTACTGTAATCATAGACAACCTTACTGTAATCATAGACAACCTTACTGTAATCATAGACAACCTTACTGTAATCATAGACAACCTTACTGTAATCATAGACAACCTTACTGTAATCATAGACAACCTTACTGTAATCATAGACAACCTTACTGTAATCATAGACAACCTTACTGTAATCATAGACAACCTTACTGTAATCATAGACAACCTTACTGTAATCATAGACAACCTTACTGTAATCATAGACAACCTTACTGTAATCATAGACAACCTTACTGTAATCATAGACAACCTTACTGTAATCATAGACAACCTTACTGAAATCATAGACAACCTTACTGTAATCATAGACAACCTTACTGTAATCATAGACAACCTTACTGTAATCATAGACAACCTTACTGTAATCATAGACAACCTTACTGTAATCATAGACAACCTTACTGTAATCATAGACAACCTTACTGTAATCATAGACAACCTTACTGTAATCATAGACAACCTTACTGTAATCATAGACAACCTTACTGTAATCATAGACAACCTTACTGTAATCATAGACAACCTTACTGTAATCATAGACAACCTTACTGTAATCATAGACAACCTTACTGTAATCATAGACAACCTTACTGTAATCATAGACAACCTTACTGTAATCATAGACAACCTTACTGTAATCATAGACAACCTTACTGTAATCATAGACAACCTTACTGTAATCATAGACAACCTTACTGTAATCATAGACAACCTTACTGTAATCATAGACAACCTTACTGTAATCATAGACAACCTTACTGTAATCATAGACAACCTAACTGTAATCATAGACAATCTAACTGTAATCATAGACAATCTAACTGTAATCATAGACAACCTAACTGTAATCATAGACAATCTTACTGTAATCATAGACAACCTTACTGTAATCATAGACAATCTTACTGTAATCATAGACAACCTTACTGTAATCATAGACAATCTAACTGTAATCATAGACAACCTTACTGTAATCATAGACAACCTTACTGAAATCATAGACAATCTAACTGTAATCATAGACAACCTTACTGAAATCATAGACAATCTAACTGAAATCATAGATAAGCTTACTGAAATCATAGACAATCTAACTGTAATCATAGACAACCTTACTGTAATCATAGATAACCTTACTGTAATCATAGACAATCTAACTGTAATCATAGACAACCTTACTGAAATCATAGACAATCTAACTGAAATCATAGATAAGCTTACTGAAATCATAGACAATCTAACTGTAATCATAGATAACCTTACTGAAATCATAGACAATCTAACTGTAATCATAGACAACCTTACTGAAATCATAGACAATCTAACTGAAATCATAGATAAGCTTACTGAAATCATAGACAATCTAACTGTAATCATAGACAACCTTACTGTAATCATAGACAATCTAACTGTAATCATAGACAACCTTACTGAAATCATAGACAATCTAACTGAAATCATAGACAACCTTACTGAAATCATAGACAATCTAAATGAAATCATAGACAACCTTCCTGTAATCATAGATAACCTTACTGTAATTATAGACAATCTAACTGTAATCATAGACAACCTTACTGAAATTATAGACAATCTTACTGTAATCATAGACAACCTTACTGAAATCACAGACAATCTAACTGAAATCATAGACAAGCTTACTGAAATCATAAACAACCTTACTGAAATCATAGACAATCTAACTGTAATCATAGACAACCTTACTGTAATCATAGACAACCTAACTGTAATCATAGACAATCTAACTGTAATCATAGACAACCTTACTGTAATCATAGACAACCTAACTGTAATCATAGACAACCTTACTGTAATCATAGACAATCTAACTGAAATCATAGACAAGCTAACTGTAATCATAGACAACCTAACTGTAATAATAGACAACCTTACTGTAATCATAGACAACCTTACTGTAATCATAGACAACCTTCCTGTAATCATAGACAATCTAACTGTAATCGTAGACAATCTAACTGTAATCATAGACAATCTAACTGTAATAATAGACAATCTTACTGTAATCATAGACAACCTTACTGTAATCATAGACAATCTAACTGAAATCATAGATAACCTTACTGTAATCATAGACAATCTAACTGAAATCATAGACAATCTAACTGTAATCATAGACAACCTTACTGTAATCATAGACAAACTTAATGAAATCATAGACAACCTTACTGAAATCATAGAAACCTTACTGAAATCATAGACAACCTTCCTGTAATCATAGACAAGCTTACTGTAATCATAGACAACCTTACTGAAATCATAGACAACCTTAGTGAAATCATAGACAACCTGACTGAAATCATAGACAACCTCAATGTAATCATAGACAACCTTACTGAAATCATAGACAACCTGACTGTAATCATAGACAACCTTACTGTAATCATAGACAACCTTACTGAAATCATAGACAACCTTACTGAAATCATAGACATTACTGAAAACCCAAAAATAGTTTTCGCAGATTATCAGATGCTTCTGAATTCCGGAAAAAATGACAGACAAGCTGACTTAACTGGCCGGACTGAAAATCTCATGCAAAGCTTACTGAATCCCGAGAAAAGATTCCGACTGAGTTCTAAAGAGAATGATCACACATGTGTTTGTTTATATACACAGCCATGTGATGATTGTTTATTTATCTATATAGTCTATGTGATTACTGTATACGGGGACATTTTCGCTGCAGTTTTATTTTCGCCTTTTCACCGTCCGTAATGAGGGCGAATTTATCATTACAGCGAACATTAGTAAACATCATTATATACATAGTAATTAAATGTGAAGGGCGAATATAAAACTTTGCGAATACGGATTTTACCAATGTAAGGCGAAAGTTTGCCTGGGCGAGAAGTTCCCGTGATACAGTAATTTTTATATTTCTGTTCGAACGTCCGTAATCATTTTTCGCGTTCGAACTTACTGAACTGATACATTTATAATTGAAAACTGGTTTGCACTTGAGTTTAATAGCCTATACATAGTTAGCCTTGTAGTGACGGCGGTTTGGATAGTGGCAGATATATACCTGTCAGTATTGCACCTGATAGTACTTACTAACTCGGGTAAATAAGTACATCAATTTAAGCGTATCCAATCCCACCTTTAATTTGCTTGTTTAAGTGATCAGTGAAAATGGAAAGCATTTATGATAATGTTGACTTAACACTCTCACGAAAAGATTACTCCCGACCAGGCGTTTCCTGTTTAGAACTTCAAATATCTTCGCGTCTTTCTTTTATAATACGTGTCAATACAGGAGGTCATGTCTAAGCCTAAAGGCCAAGAGAAACCCCGAATTATACCCAAGTGTAATCGGTCAACTTTTACAGGGCGTAATTAGCTTCACGGCACGCTAATATCAAATTTTAATCTGATTTATCTTCTTAAATATTAAAGTCGAAAGAAATATAAAGTTCGTTTTGTGATTCATAATGAACGCAGTAAGAAAAATGGCGGAAATACTAGTATTTCATTGAATAAATTAGAACAAAGAAACCGATTTTAAAAGTTGACTTAGTGTGAAACAAGCCTACAGAGTTTGATATTGGTTTCTGCTTTTTCCGTCATAACGCTAATGTCGCTTCTGTACTTTACCTCATGTCTGACCTGAATATCAACGGCAATTAAAACATACATCGGAAAAAGATTAATTGAGGATATTCGTACAGAAATAGAAAGTCGCGCTTTCTATAGATAAGGAAAGTAGACGTGGAACCCTTCTTTACTATTTTTTACCCCGAAGATTTTATACAATCAAGTATTAAGACAACGTTATATCATGTACAAACAGCAACAACGACCAAGGGCTTCACCGCGACGAGAATAAGAACATTACCGCGACGAGAATAGTAACTATATCGTGGCGAGAACAAGAACTTTACCGCGATGAGAACAAGAACTTTACCGCGACGAGAATAGTAACTACATGTATAACTTGGCGAGAACAAGAACTTTACCGCGACGAGAATAGTAACTATATTGTGGCGAGAACAAGAACTTTACCACGACAATAACAGTATTTTTTGCGTTCTCGGTGCGACAAAACAACAAACAACGAAGAAACTCTTTACCAGGACGAGAATACAAGCTAAACCGCGGCGAGAATAAGAACTAAACCGCGACGAGAATAGTAACTATATCGTGACGAGAACAATAACTCTACCGCGACAATTACGGTATTATTCGCGTTCTCGACGCGACAAAACAGCAAACAACGACCAAGAAATATAAACGCGGCGAGAAATACCGCGACAAGGAGAAAGACTTTACCTCCACAATAACTAGACTGACTCTATAAATTGCGAAACATAAAAATGACCCCAATAAGGTAAGAACACTCTGGTTAACGCGTTATATACATTTATATCAATTCAGTTTGAAAATCGCATGATACAGTGCTATCTAGAGAACTCCAAGTTATTGGATAAATGTTATATTCTAAGACCTTACAATACTGCATCGACGTTAAAGAATATATCTAAGCATTAAACAGCATTCTGCTCCGTGTTATGGTCCTATAACACGGAACAGGATTGCAGACAAAATGAACAACGTGCGGTGAATAGTATTGAACCATAGTGGGTTTTTTGCTTAGCTACTTGCTAGTGCGGAGGGGAATAGCGATCCGGTAGTTAGTCGGACCCGTGGATATATCACTACGCCTGTGTTATGGTCTCATAACATGGAACTGGCTTTGGTAGTGTTATAAAGTGGTAATGCAGAGCAAATGTAAATATGATCAAATAGTAATGTCTCCTCGCAAAAATTAAGTCCATTAACTGCCAAAGTGGACAAATCGTAGATCTGTTTGGGAAATCATGGCGTTGTGGAATTCAATGTTCCAAAACATTTGTTTGTTTCTGTGAATGATCTTTGTTCGGGAAAACAATCTCTTTATTTAGATAATTAAATCATCGTTGTCTTTACTCATGACTTATAGAAAATGGTATTCATCAATTAAATAAAGGACCACATCGCTGCTAATATCATTCAATAAACGGCATATAATTAACCACTAAAACTACCGACTATCATGCCTTTTGACAAACACATGAGTGTATAGCCATACGTACGTACTGGTATGGTGATGTTATGTAATAAAGAGATGAAGTGTTGGAGTCATGACTACATCTACTGTGATAATTAGATCAAACTATAGGAATGGTTTGTGTGAAAATAAGCGGAATAATAGTGATTTATTACTGCGCGCTCAGTGATCCATAATAATGATATATAGGACCAATTATCAGCACGTCACAGCTTTTCAACAGCCAGTTTTCATTTTGTGTATATTTGGTTAAACCTTGAAGGGATTCTTCACTACTTCTCCCAAATGAGATTTAAGCGGGCAAACATATCCCAGATGTATTGAAAAAGGAATGATAGGATATACTGGGAGATAGCTGAACAAGTAAACTCCAAAATTAATGTACACTTATAAAATAGTTTACGTCCACGTTAATGTTGAGATCATCAAAATAGTATACTCCCAGGCTAATATTACCCCTATAGAAATATTATACACCAAGGCTTATGTTAACATTATAGAAATATTATACACCCTCGCTTATGTTAACATTATAGAAAAAGTATACACCCAGGCTAATGTTAAAGTTATAGAAATGGTATACACCCAAGCGTATGTTAACATTATAGAAATATTATACACCCAGGCTAATGTAATGTTACCATTATAGAAATATTATACACCCACGCTAATGTTAACATTATAGAAATAGTATACACCCTCGCTTATGTTAACATTATAGAAAAAGTATACACTCACGCTTATGTTAACATTATAGAAATAGTATACACCCAAGGTTATGTTAACATTATAGAAATATTATACACCCTCGCTTATGTTAACATTATAGAAAAAGTATACACCCAGGCTAATGTAATGTTAACATTATAGAAATATTATACACCCAGGCTAATGTTAACATTATAGAAATAGTATACACCCTCGCTTATGTTAACATTATAGAAAAAGTATACACCCAGGCTAATGTAATGTTAACATTATAGAAATATTATACACCCAGGCTAATGTTAACATTATAGAAATAGTATACACCCTCGCTTATGTTAACATTATAGAAAAAGTATACACCCAGGCTAATGTAATGTTAACATTATAGAAATATTATACACCCAGGCTAATGTTAACATTATAGAAATAGTATACACCCTCGCTTATGTTAACATTATAGAAAAAGTATACACCCAGGCTAATGTAATGTTAACATTATAGAAATATTATACACCCAGGCTAATGTTAACATTATAGAAATAGTATACACCCTCGCTTATGTTAACATTATAGAAATAGTATACACCCAGGCTAATGCAATGTTAACATTATAGAAATATTATACACCCAGGCTAATGTTAACATTATAGAAATAGTATACACCCCCGCTTATGTTAAAATTATAGAAATAGTATACACCCAGGCTAATGCAATGTTAACATTATAGAAATATTATACACCCAGGCTAATGTTAACATTATAGAAATAGTATACACCCTCGCTTATGTTAACATTATAGAAAAAGTATACACTCACGCTTATGTTAACATTATAGAAATAGTATACACCCAAGGTTATGTTAACATTATAGAAATATTATACACCCTCGCTTAAGTTAACACTATAGAAATATTATACACCCTCGCTTATGTTAACATTATAGAAATAGTAAACACCCTAGCGTATGTTAACATTATAGAAATGGTATACACCCAACCTTATGTTAACATTATAGAAATGGTATACACCCAACCTTATGTTAACATTATAGAAATGGTATACACTCACGCTTATGTTAACATTATAGAAATAGTAAACACCCAACCTTATGTATTATAGAAATGGTATACACCCAAGCTTATGTTAACATTATAGAAATAGTAAACACCCTAGCGTATGTTAACATTATAGAAATGGTAAACACCCAACCTTATGTTAACATTATAGAAATGGTATACACTCACGCTTATGTTGACATTATAGAAATAGTAAACACCCTAGCGTATGTTAATATTATAGAAATGTTATACACCCAAGCTTATGTTGACATTATAGAAATGGTAAACATCCAAGCTTATGTTAACATTATGGAAATGGTATACACTCACGCTTATGTTGACATTATAGAAATGGTATACACCCAAGCTCATGTTGACATTATAGAAATGGTAAACACCCAAGCTAACGTTAACATTATGGAAATAGTAAACACCCAACCTTATGCTAACATTATAGAAATAGTAAAAAACCCAGTTTATGTTGACATTATAGAAATGGTAAACACCCCAGCGTATGTTAACATTATAGAAATAGTATACACCCAGGCTAATGTTAACATTATAGAAATATTATACACCCACGCTTATGTTAACATTAAAGAAATGGCGAACACCCAACTTTATGTTAACATTATAGAAATGGTATACACTCACGCTTATGTTGACATTATATAAATGGTAAACACCCAAGCTTATGTTGACATTATAGAAATGGTAAACACCCAACCTTATGTTGACATTATAGAAATGGTAAACACCCAAGCTTATGTTAACATTATAGAAATAGTAAACACCCAAGCTTATGTTGACATTATAGAAATGGTATACACCCAAGCTTATGTTGACATTATAGAAATGGTATACACCCAGGCTAATGTTAACATTATAGAAATATTATACACCCAGGCTAATGCAATGTTAACATTATAGAAATGGTATACACCCAAGCTTATGTTTACATTAAAGAAATGGTATACACCCAAGCTTATGTTAACATTATAGAAGTGGTATACACCCAGGCTAATGTTAACATTATAGAAATAGTATACACCCAACCTTATGTTAACATTATAGAAATATTATACACCCAACCTTATGTTAACATTATAGAAATGGTATACACCCAGACTAATGTTAACATTATATAAATATTATACACCCTCGCTTATGTTAACATTATAGAAATGGTATACACCCAACCTTATGTTAACATTATATAAATATTATACACCCTCGCTTATGTTAACATTATAGAAATAGTATACACCCAACCTTATGTTAACATTATAGAAATAGTATACACCCAACCTTATGTTGACATTATAGAAATGGTATACACCCAGACTAATGTTAACATTATATAAATATTATACACCCTCACTTATGTTAACATTATAGAAATGGTATACACCCAAGCTTATGTTTACATTAAAGAAATGGTATACACCCAAGCTCATGTTAACATTATAGAAGTGGTATTCACCCAGGCTAATGTTAACATTATAGAAATAGTATACACCCAACCTTATGTTAACATTATAGAAATGGTATACACCCAACCTTATGTTAACATTATAGAAATAGTATACACCCAAGCTTATGTTAACATTATAGAAATAGTATACACCCAAGGTTACGTTAACATTATAGCAATATTATACACCCTCGCTTATGTTAACATTATAGAAATAGTATACACCCAAGCTTATGTTAACATTATAGAAAAAGAATACACCCAGGCTAATGTTAACGTTATAGAAATAGTATACACTCACGCTAATGTGAACATTAAAGAAATGGTATACACCCACGCTAATATGAACATTAAAGAAATGGTATACACCCACGCTAATGTTGCCATTATAGAAATAGTATACACCCAGGCTAATGTTGCAATTATAGAAATAGTATACACCCACGCTAATGTTGCCATTATAGAAATGGTATACACCCAGGCTAATGTTGCCATTATAGAAATAGTATACACCCACGCTAATGTTAACGTTATAGAAATAGTATAATAGAAATGGTATACACCCAACCTTATGTTAACATTATAGAAAATACACCCTCGCTTATGTTAACATTGTACAATTATTATACTCTCAGTCTATTGTTAACATTATAGAAAAAGTATACACTCACGCTAATGTTAACATCATAGAAATATTATACACCTAGGCTAATGTTAACATAATCGTGAGTTTATAGTATTTCTATAATGTTGACATTAGCGTGGGCGTATACTATTTATATAATTGCAACATTAGCCTGGGTGTATAATAATTGTATAATGTTAACATTGGCCTGGGTGTATAATATTTATATAATGTTAACGTTAACATTAGCGTGGGTTGTATACCATTTCTATAATGTCAACATACTATTTCTATAACGTTAACATTAGCGTGAGTGTATAGTATTTCTATAATGTTATCATTAACCTGGGTGCATACTATTTCTATAATTACAACATTAGCCTGGGAGTATAATAATTATATGATGTTAACATAAGCGTGCGTGTATACTTTTTCTATAATGTTACCATTAGCCTGGGTGTATCCCATTTCTATAATGGCAACATGAGCGTGGGTGTATACCATTTCTATTATACTATTTCTATAACGTTAACATTAGCGTGGGCGTATACTATTTCTATAATGTCAACATTAGCTCGGGTGTATACTATTTCAATAACGTTAACGCAAGCGTGGGTGTATAGTATTTCTATAATGTAAACATAAGCTTGGGTGTATAATATTTCTCTAATGTTAACATTACCCTGGGCTTATAATAATTATATAGTGTTAACATAAGCGTGGGTGTATACTATTTTTATAATGTCAACATTAGCTCGGGTGTATACTTTTTATATAATGTTAACGTTAACATTAGCGTGGGGGTATACCATTTCTATAGCGTTAACATAAGCGTGTGTTTATAGTATTTCTATAATGTTGACATTAGCGTGGGCGTATTCTATTTCTATAATGTAAACATACGCTTGGGTGTATACTTTTTCTAGAATGTTAACATTAGCATGGGCGTATAATAATTATATAGTGTTAACATAAGCGTGAGTGTATACTATTTCTATAACGTCAACATTAGCGTAACATAAGCTTGGGTGTATTCTTTTTCTATAATGTTAACAATACCGTGGGTGTATACTATTTATATAATGTTAACATAGGCGTGAGTTTATAGTATTTCTATAATGTTGACATTAGCGTGGGCGTATACTATTTATATAATGTTAACATTCTAGAAATAGTATACACTCACGCTTATGTTAGCATTATATAATTATTATACTCCCAGGCTAATGTTGCAATTATATAAATAGTATACGCCCACGCTAATGTCAACATTATAGAAATATTATACACCTAGGCTAATGTTAACATTATAGAAAAAGTATACACCCAAGCTTATGTTTACATTATAGAAATAGTATACACTCACGCTAATGTTAACGTTATAGAAATGGTATACACCCAGGCTAATATTAACATTATAGAAATAGTATACACCCACGCTAATGTTAACATTATAGAAATATTATACACCCTCGCTTATGTTAACATTATAGAAAAAGTGTACACCCAAGTTTATGTTAACATTTTAGAAAGAGTATACGCCCACTTACGTTAACGTTATAGAAATAGTATAAACCCAAGATTATGTTAACATTATAGAAAAAGTGTACACCCAAGTTTATGTTAACATTTTAGAAAGAGTATACGCCCACTTACGTTAACGTTATAGAAATAGTATAAACCCAAGATTATGTTAACATTATAGAAATGGTATACACCCAGACTAATGTTAACATTATATAAATGGTATACACCCACGCTAATGTTAATATTATAGAAAAAGTATACACCCACGCTAATGCTGACATAATATAAATCGTATACACCCAGGCTTATGTTAACATTATAGAAATATTATACGCCCACGCTTATGTTAACCTTATAGAAATAGTATACGCCCACGCTAATGTTAATATTATAGAAAAAGTATACACCCAGGCTTATGTTAATATTATAGAAATAGTATACACACTCGCTAATGTTAACATTATATAAATGGTATACACCCACGCTAATGTTAATATTATAGAAAAAGTATACACCCAAGCTTATGTTAACATTATAGAAAAAGTACACACCCAAGTTTATGTTAACATTTTAGAAAGAGTATACGCCCACTTACGTTAACGTTATAGAAATAGTATACACACTCGCTAATGTTAACATTATAGAAAAAGTGTACACCCAAGTTTATGTTAACATTTTAGAAAGAGTATACGCCCACTTACGTTAACGTTATAGAAATAGTATAAACCCAAGATTATGTTAACATTATAGAAATAGTATACGCCCACGCTAATGTTAACATTATATAAATGGTATACACCCACGCTAATGTTAACATTATAGAAAAAGTATACACCCACGCTAATGTTAACATTATAGAAAAAGTATACACCCAAGTTTATGTTAACATTTTAGAAATAGTATACGCCCACTTACGTTAACGTTATAGAAATAGTATACACCCAAGCTTATGTTAACATTATAGAAATAGTATACACCCAGGCTAATGTTAACATTATAGAAATAGTATACACCCACGCTTATGCTGACATTATATAAATAGTATACACCCAGGCTTATGTTAATATTATAGAAATAGTATACACCCACGCTAATGTTAACATTATAGAAATGGTATACACCCACGCTAATGTTAACATTATAGAAATGGTATACACCCACGCTAATGCTGACATAATATAAATCGTATACACCCAGGCTTATGTTAACATTATAGAAATAGTATACACCCACGGTATTGTTAACATTATAGAAATGGTATACACCCACGCTAATGCTGACATTATATAAATAGTATACACCCAGGCTTATGTTAACATTATAGAAATATTATAGACACACGCTAATGTTAACATTATAGAAATAGTATAGACACACGCTAATGTTAACATTATAGAAAAAGTATACACCCAGGCTAATGTTAACATTATAGAAATAGTATAGACCCACGCTAATGTTGCCATTTTAGAAATAGTATACACCCACGCTAATGTTAACATTATAGAGGTATACACCCAACCTTATGTTAACATTATATAAATATTATACACCCTCGCTTATGTTAACATTATAGAAAAAGTAAACACCCTAGCGTATGTTAACATTATAGAAATGGTATACACCTTCGCTAATGTTAACATTATAGAAAAAGTATACACCCAGGCTAATGTTAACATTAGAGAAATAGTATAGACACACGCTAATGTTAACATTATAGAAGTAGTATACACCCACGCTAATGTTAACATAAGAGAAATATTATACACTCAGGCTAATGTTAACATAATAGAAATAGTATACACTCAGGCTAATGTTAACATAATAGAAATATTATACACTCAGGCTAATGTTAACATAATAGAAATATTATACACCCAGGTTAATGATAACATTATAGAAATACTATACACCCAGGCTTATGTTAACATTAGAGAAATAGTATAGACACACGCTAATGTTAATATACACGCACGCTTATGTTAACGCTATAGAAATGGTAAACACCCACGCTAATGTTAACATTATCCCAGGCTTATGTTAACATTATAGAAATATTATAGACACACGCTTATGTTAACATCATAGAAATAGTATAGACCCACGCTTATGTTAACATTATAGAAATATTATGCACCCAGGTTAATGATAACATTATAGAAATACTATACACCCACGCTAATGCTGACATTATATAAATAGTATACACCCAGGCTTATGTTAACATTAGAGAAATAGTATAGACACACGCTAATGTTAACATTATAAAAATAGTATACACCCAGGCTAATGTTAACGTTATAGAAATAGTATACACCCAAGAAATAGTATAGACACACGCTAATGTTAACATTATAGAGGTATACACCCAACCTTATGTTAACATTATAGAAATGGTAAACACCCAACCTTATGTTAACATTATAGAAATGGTAAACACCCAACCTTATGTTAACATTATAGAAATGGTATACACCTTCGCTAATGTTAACATTATAGAAAAAGTATACACCCAGGCTAATGTTAACATTAGAGAAATAGTATAGACACACGCTAATGTTAATATACACGCACGCTTATGTTAACGCTATAGAAATGGTATAACCCAAGCTCATGTTGACATTATAGAAATGGTAAACACCCAACCTTATGTTAACATTATATAAATATTATACACCCTCGCTTATGTTAACATTATAGAAACAGTATACACCCACGCTTATGTTAACATTATAGAAACAGTATACACCCACGCTTATGTTAACATTATAGAAACAGTATACACCCACGCTTATGTTAACATTATAGAAAAAGTATACACGCACGCTTATGTTAACGCTATAGAAATGGTAAACACCCACGCTAATGTTAACATTATAAAAATAGTATACACCCTGGCTAATGTTAACATTATAGAAATGGTATACACCCAAGCTTATGTTTACATTAAAGAAATGGTATACACCCAAGCTTATGTTAACATTATGGAAATAGTATACACTCACGCTAATGTTAACGTTATAGAAATAGTATACACCCAAGCTTATGTTAACATTATGGAAATAGTATACACTCACGCTAATGTTAACGTTATAGAAATAGTATACACCCAAGCTTATGTTAACATTATAGAAAAAGTAAACACCCTAGCGTATGTTAACATTATAGAAATGGTAAACACCCAACCTTATGTTAACATTATATAAATATTATACACCCTCGCTTATGTTAACATTATAGAAACAGTATACACCCACGCTTATGTTAAACGTTATAGAAATAGTATACACCCAAGAAATAGTATAGACACACGCTAATGTTAACATTATAAAAATAGTATACACCCACGCTGATGTTAACATTATAGAAATAGTAGACACCAAAGCTAATGTTCACATTATAGAAATAGTATACACACACGCTAATGTTAACAGTATAGAAATAGTATACACCCACGCCAATGTTAACATTATAGAAATAGTAAACACCCTAGCGTATGTTAACATTATAGAAATGGTAAACACCCAACCTTATGTTAACATTATATAAATATTATACACCCTCGCTTATGTTAACATTATAGAAAAAGTAAACACCCTAGCGTATGTTAACATTATAGAAATAGTAAACACCCTAGCGTATGTTAACATTATAGAAATAGTATACACCCACGCTAATGTTAACATTATAGAAATAGTGTACACCCACGCTAATGCTGACATTATAGAAATGGTATACACCCTCGCTAATGTTAACATTATAGAAATAGTATACACACTCGCTAATGTTAACATTATAGAAATAGTATACACACTTGCTAATGTGTGCTTTTAATATAAAATAGCAACATGTGCTGTCATTTTTGAAAAATTACTTAAACGGACCCCGATCATGTTTGAATGATTGATTGATACGTCCCTTGATAATCTGGTACTATTGATTACTGAATTTGCAGCTTCGATAATCCGGTTAAATTGATTTAACGACTTTTGAATTAGGACTTTTGTTTATGCTTTATCAACTTAAGAAAATTCTGGATCCTCTTTTCCTTAGATATCTAATTATTTACTCTGCTGCGATGCTATTATCTATTTCGGGTCGTAATCGCTGGTCGATCAGGAACATTGCTGTCGTGAAGAACAACAGGAGATACCTGTTTCTTCTCGTTTTACGAATCCATACCTCTGAAAATTAAATCCTTTTTAGTAAAATCTAATGAAAACTTGTCGCAAAACTTAAGATTAACAGTTTCAATATCTACAAAAATGGCCAAAATTTTGTCAAAGTTCTTCTAAAGATTCAAATTAAATTGTAAAATATTCTAACATATTGAATATACTTTGAGGAAATTGGTTATAAAAAACATCGGACACTTTCTATCCCATACTATTAGTGCACTATAGGTTTAACATTGGGTAAGTGGATTTACAGATAAAAAAAAAAACCACTAACTACATCGACCACATGGTAACAGACCACATGCCTGTCTTGACCCTCGAGGGTGTGTTCGAATCGTCGATGACCACTACCACAGCGTTTACACAGCTTCTGATACCCGTACTGTGGAACGCACTCACGTTCCCCGGCATTTAGTCATAAAGGTGTTCTCACTTAAAAGAAAAGTACTATTTGCTTTTCTTCCTTTGTCAGAGGGAAAAGGTGTTAAATTGCTAATCTAGACCAAACCTCAATGTGGAGAGTGTAGTTTACACAAATATATTGAACATAGCCCAAACAACCCACAATTAATTTAAGCAAACAATAGTTTCGTTGAATCTCATTAGAACGAGGAATAAATATACTTCGCCCTTTGAGTAATGTATCTGTCCTTTCATCTTACCCGACTGGTCAAATTTGCTAACCAAATATTTTCTGAGTTCATTGCTTACAGAGCCCACAAAGGGAGAAATCCATATGAGAGCGCTTCATAATTATATTTCTACAACGAAAATCAGAAGCTTCAAACATTTTCCCGTCATGTTATGAAACTTGTGAAAGCAATTATAATTAATTGAGCATGTGCTTTTATTTTTAATTTGAATCATGCCTGACCAGACAGAATACTGTTTTAAATGGACCCGACACGAACGTTAATTTCTGTAACGACCAATTTGAGATTTTGTTGTCATTTAGTGAGGAAAAAATTGGAACAATAAGTGTATATACGGACGCTTGTTTGGAAAGTGGGTGCAAATGTGTGTGTGTGTGTGTGTGTGTGTGTGTAGGGGG
>NW_018408726.1:1649884-1704930 GCF_002113885.1 Mizuhopecten yessoensis
GGGGGGGAGAGAAAGGAGAGATTGCGAAAAGGGGAGCGTATGTGAGAGGAACAGATAAAAAGGAGGGTTAGACAGGGGGAGGGAATGAGAAGAAGGAGGAATGAAAGAAAGGAGAGGAAATGCTAATGAGAGGAAGGAGGAAGGAAATAAAGAAGTGAAAGGAAAACTTGAGGAAGGATATGGGAAGAGGAGCGAGGTTAAATCTAGCATGATGTTTGAGGTGCGAATGAGGAGGAGTAGTAGTAGTAGTAGTAGTAGTAGTAGTAGTAGTTGTAATAACTTGTTCAGAGTAATTGGCAATAAAATCTTTTAAAGTTAAGGAGGAGGAGGAGGAGGAGGAGGAGGAGGAGGAGGAGGCTAGGTTGGATTTGAGGAAGAGCTAGGGCTGAGTGGAAAAGGAAGAGGTTTGGCTGCAGTAGAGGAGGAGTGTAAACAAGGGGGAGCGGTGAGCTGAAGGGTCGGGTGTACTGTCAATATATAACAAAACGTGACTCCTGGTATGTGTGACCATACCCTCTAACAGGTACACACATCACTTCTGTGAGAATTGTAATACGACTCACGTAACTGGGCTGGGTTTTTGGATGATAAACTCGCATTCCATATTTGATACTATCATATACCCACGTTTTAACTGCAATAGGTACACGTTAGGAGTTCTCCGCCCAGACACCCACTGACAGCCGATTTCCCGCTCAGATAGAATCGCTGCACATACATCGTATTTATGTCTAGTGGACCGAGGTCCTGTTGGAGATTAGCGAAACCTCCCTCAGAATAGTTTCCCACCCAGAGAGTTCCGGGTAGTTTCCTTTCCACTAGAGGGTTCCGGGTGGTTTCCCACTCGGAGTGTTTCAGGTAGTTCCCAATCACAAGTTACTTTATATCAGTTATATTTCGCAGAATAGATATGTTATGTTAGCGAGGAGAAATATCTTCATGACTGATAATGATATTCGAATTATTATAAAAAAATATATTGAAACAGGGGACAATTATCTGTTGCTGTCCGTCTCAAGAACACGATTCTTCGGTCGTCAGTAACTTGTAGCAGGTGCTTTACCTGATTGGCTCATCCATGGAAATAAATCTTGGACCCCAGTATTAACAGGACCAGAGTACATGCACTTATAATAGCCTTGCTCATGCCCAACATTTTAACGGGTGTTGGGACTATCGATTAACTCATCAATAGTTTGAAAGACACTCGCGAAAATAAAATTGTGCGACATTGCGTCTTTGCTTTAACCGAAATATATACAACTTCTTTCCTTGAAATATTTTCTGAAGAATTAACTGTTACTTTTGTCATTTTCGTTGAAACCGTGTGATTGCATCTGTCAAGTGACGCGCAGCGCGAAACATTAACGGCGAGGGATCGAAACTAACCAGGGTTCAAGTCGAACTAGCTCGAACTTTCTGATTTTATACCAACCAGGCCAGATATACAACGTTACATAGGAGCATTGCTGACCGTCGTTCGATACTTCGACGCAGAAATTCGATAAAAAGGATATGTTCATCAAAGGATAATGAAGAGCGGTGCCATATTGGCGGTAAATTCGGATTGACAGGAAACAGACTGAAGGACCTCGGACACACTTCGCTGGGAATGGATACAATTGATACTGTGAACGAATGTTTACTCTCTTGTTCTTCTTTGTTCTGTTTCGTTTTTTATGTTCGTGTAAGTGGTTAACATTGATGTTCCCTACAGACAGACAATGCAATACATTGTCAAGTGCTGTTTACTGTCGTCCCATTTTTCGTTTCGTTTTATATGTACTAAGTTAGTAAAATTGATGTTACCCTCACTTGTCTGTTACACCTCTTGGTTAACGCTGTGTCAATAGTCTGGAGTGAAAGTGTGAATGATTTAAACTCAAGACAACGCACTAGAGCATTGCAATATTGACTGAGTGACCGCGAACACTAATGGACGGATTCTCCTGTAGTAGCAGTGTTAATATTTGTGCTCAAGGAAAGTCAACCTAGCTGAAGGATACAAGCGTTTTATTTACATCGATCAAATATTGACATAACCTCCTATGTCTGTCAGAAGCTTGAAATTTGCCGAATCGAACACCTGGTCACATAAACTTCTGTCAGTTGATACCAATTTTAATATTTGTATATATACCTTCACATTCCAACCGTTCCCCTGACTATTTACCTGGAGGATGAGCTTCCTCTTATTTTCTCCATCTGCAATGAATTATTTGAGTAAAAGTATTTCCGGAAAGTAAAGGTAAAATAGTACATGACGGTAACAAGTGTTATAGATTGATTGTGGTATAACGAATACTATATAAATCATTTGATAGAAAACTAATTATTTTTTCTTATAACTAATCCAAACTATCAGAGCGACATAGGTGACACTCGCCAGGAAGTAAGAGCTTGGGAGTAATTTTAGTTTCATAATTAAAGAGAAAATATATCGTTTTCGACTGTAGGCGTCAAATCTATTTAAAGAATTTTGAGGGGCGTTTGTTTAATGTGGGCTTAGAAAAATAAATCCAGTTTTTCATGCGTTGAATTTTAAATTTTAAAACTACTGTGTGCACAGAACTGAGTTAACACTCTCAGTGCTAAGAGCGTACTTTAACGGCGATCCCTGAAGGACGATAAATTATGCTGTAAAGACGATGATACCAAGTAATGAGCATAGCGTAGTTTCAACACACAAGGTCAAAATCGGAACTCAATGTCAATGCAAAAAGACAACAAAATGAACCGATAATGCTTTTTTGATCAAAACAAGAGAAAAAGAGTCGTGAATTGGTGATGAATGAGAAGAAGAAGAAGTAGAAGAAGAAGAAGAAGAAGAAGAAGAAGAAGAAGAAGAAGAAGAAGAAGAAGATAAAGAACAAGAAGTAGAACAAGAAGAACAAGAAGAAAACATATTAAAATTGTTCTCTATATCCCACGTGAGAGCCATTATGCTCCCCCTCCTTTTGCAAATCTAGATGCAAGAATGTAGATAAAAAATCTAAGATAAAGTGAGTAAGTCTTTAATCTTTGTAGATACTGAAACACATGAGATAGATATCAGATCATGATGACAACTTACTATTTTTATTACTCAGCGTATATCGAAGCGCTTGTTGTAGATTACCCTGAGTATGCAACTGAAATGTTGAATGACAAACTTTCATTTGTTCATCGACTGTTGATAAGGATTAAGTCGGTAAAGCTTACTGTAGGACTTTTGTTGTTGTTGATTAAATACATCAAATTGACGAAATCATCTTTTAAATATAAATATTACATTTCGTAAAAAATCATGTATCTTTTGTATAAAGATATTAGACAAATGAACCAAACCAAATATTTAGATAAAAGTTGTTCAGGAAGTATGCCGTTTGCATATCGAAATAAATAGCTAGAATTGTACCCGGCGATCTTAATCTCATTTACTTAAAAGCCGGCTTAAATAGTGTAGCGGATCACCCCTTGTGACGTAAGAGCGCGTGAAGTGTTCAAACATCACCATTTACTCTCCTTACCTGTCCGCTTATTGTACCACTAGAACTCGTTAACGGCAGACAATGGCGAGTAAACGGTATAATTTTCATCTCATTCAAATTATCAGGAAAACAGCTGATCGGCTTTAACCGTTCTAGTATAGTGCCTTTACTGTGTGTGGAACAATGGCGGGCATCATGTTAAAAACTCGACAAATATTTGAACAAGGTTCTCTAATGATAGGTCCGTACCTCTATGTAATGTTAGGGGCATATTCTGATTGAAGAACTTCTGTTGACAAAGTAGAGCAAAGCTTTTTAAATGTATCCCTACCTAACACATTATATCAAAAATATAATAAAACGCCAACAGGTAGAAGGTAATCAATGGATTTCTAAAGGACATCCGATTTTATTTTGATCTCAATTCTGCAATATTTGGTTTTAATTCTATTCGGTCCTTTTAGCACACAGCGTGTGAATGTATTCTGTCTTTGTGTAATATATTTGGTCTGGTCTCAAAGTCAAGTACCGAACCCAATCTGTGGGAAATGATATCCCCTCCTCACACCAAACTCTGTAGACTTCGATTCCTCAATCTATACATTTACCTACTATACATTGTATATCGAGACTTTACTTATTGTAGAAAGTTGTGTATATATATATTGTGTCTCGTTCTGGAGACTTAACTTACGTAAAAAAATGTATATAGATATATTGTGTCCCGTTCTACAGATACTCTGCAGACTTTGTTATTTGTGTAGAGTGTAAAATTACATATGAATGTGTTTCAGAGTGTTAAGGTATAGGGTCAACGACGGAACACCAATTACATACAAAAATACAACACGGAATAGAACCCAAAACAAGAGTCTAAACACCAATTACATACAAAAATACAACACGAAATAGACCCCAAAACAAGAGTCTAAACACCAATTACATACAAAAATACGACACGGAATAGACCCCAAAACAAGAGTCTAAACACCAATTATATACAAAAATACAACACGGAATAGACCCCAAAACAAGAGTCTTAACACCAATTACATACACACACAAAAAAACACGGAATAGACCCCAAAACAAGAGTCTAAACACTAATTACATACAAAAATACAACACGGAATAGACCCCAATACAAGAGTCTAAACACCAATAACATACAAAAATACAACACGGAATAGACCCCAAAACAAGAGTCTAAACACAAATTACATACAAAAATACAACACGGAATTAACCCCAAAACAAGAGTCTAAACACAAATTCTATACGAAACTAAAAAGATAACTAAATAATAATAATAATAATTCGAGGTTCTTATATACCGCTTTATCACAACCTATTTCGTAGGTTGTCTCAAAGCGGTTCACGAATTATTATCCGTGGTTATAGGGGCTTTGCAACCAGCCAACATATTTCTCAACTCCCTGAGAAGCATACAGCCGGTGCTGCACTTTCGGCGCTCACAGCTAGCATTCAACAATTCTAGCACTGTCCAACCACATACTCATTTACAGCTGAGTAGACTGGAACAAGCGGAGTAAAGTATCTTGCTCAACGATACAACACAGTGCCGTCCTATCATTAGACTACAATGCCTGCTAACATTGATTTCATTCCACTCAGATGTATATCTGAACTGATATAGTAAATAGAGCCTCTTAAGGCAAGCCAACATAATATCAATATCCAAAGGAGATATCTCAAATAATTGGAGATATCCATTAATTTGAGATAACTTAAAAAACATATCACATAGAATCCTGATTATGAGATAATCTGTCACATCTGAAGAATGTTTTTTTTTCATTTAAAATTCATTAAAAAGATAGCTTTATTTTGTTTAAACATAAAGTTGATTCTTTTAAAACATTAAAAACAAATATATTTTTCCAATTTGTACGAGGCATATCACATTTAAGATATCTCTATTGCGTTTTCAGATATCTTTTACTCGTTTGAAATATAATCAATTCATTTAAATTTGTCACTTATTCTCTGTTAAAGTGAAATATTTACATGTATATTTTACATGTAACAATCTCCCATAGGGCATTTTAAAACTAGATTGACCTAAGACTTCTATCATTCAGTGTCCTCTTTGCTGTATACATCGTTAGATCAAAGGCTACAGTACAGCAGAATGCCGATATATACTTTTGATATGTTCCTTGGTTTGTAAACATTCCCTTGCCAGCAATGCGCATTTGATATCTTCTTTTGGTTTATTTTGTTTTAAAATTTTATCATGATTTTTTTCCCTAGGTTTTAAAGAAGTCTTTATAGTTTGGCGTAATTTTGTAGTAATTGTTTTTATAAATTTCTCAGTAACATACACACAGAGTATGAAGGTGCCTTATTTAAAGTCTTTGTCCAGCTATGACTAGTTATTTTACAAAATCATAGATCATGACTAAAATCTGACGTATTTTTGTACTAATTGGGTTTTTTTCCTTTTTGAAAGGGGAATAGTATCTTCCGCCAGAAATATACATACAGAGTATGAAGATGCCCTATTTCAAGTCTTCGTCGAGCTATGTCTAGTTGTTTGCGAGATCGTGGTCATGACTGAAATAGCCGAGTGAATATCGTAGTCCGCCGTCCACTTACTCTCACAGGGTAGCTACACAAGCTACTCTTCTCTGTTCTCATCGAAAAGTACGCACGCGGGAACGTTTGAATGCTAAATTTTCCGATGAAGTCAAGAGAACAGCGCACAGCGTGAATCTAAACAACAATGGAACGGGTTTTCGTTATCATGGAACGCCGTGTAGACATTTGATGCTAGTTCTAGCTAGTGGTGCACGGGATTCTCACGGTGAAGGTTGTAATAGCACTTCTGTATTCTTATCTAAACCCTTGTTCGCAAATGATGCAGAAATCCTGCCTATGCACATCTGAAGTCCATTCATATAGTATCATTTTAAGCAATTCTTCAACACGGGTGTTAGGTGCATGTCTCCGTAGTTTTCATATTCACCTTGCACTTATTTCCAACTTTAAACAACGTTATAACAATCAACCGTTTAACATGGGTTAGATATTCTTCTGACTTTATGGTACGATTAGATAAATATCCCAAAAATAGTCCCGATCGTTAATGTACATGTTTTATTACCATGCTATCATGTCGACCCTTAAACGTTTATGACGCCATGCTAAACAGAATAAACTCATATTTTTACCATTACAATTATATCTATTGGATGACAAAATATCATCATCAGAAAGAGTACATGGTATAATTTTCTTTGTGATTGTATTTACTATATAATATAATTTTTCTTTGTGTTCAACAATTAATAACAATTCATTTTCAACTGAAAAAAATTGCAACCTATTGCTGGCCCAGATGGTAGCGCTCAGAGGGTGTAAATGTAGGAAGGAGCCGGAGTACCCGGAGAAAACCCACGTGATCGGGCAGGATTGGAACCCTGGCCGTCTTGGTAGAAAAGTGAGTGCGCTATCCACTGCGCCACCACTATTTTTTCAATTAATGAAGTTTTACACTGTCAATTCTGCGTCTGTATTGTATAGATATTGATTTCAGACATGAAAACTTTATAAATAAATTGTTTGTGATAAAATATGACATTAATTGTTTTTAAAGTAAAACATTGTCATGCATTCGCGTTCACAAATGACAGCCAACTAAGATCTGTAGACATTGGTACTACTGAGAGATAGCGTGTCTGCAGTAGCATGCTATTCCAATAAATCCTGACGTTCCCTCGTTTTCTACCCTAATTAGTAATACGAACGATAAGGCCGCGACAGTTTACGTAGTAAGCACAATGAGCGATCAAGTTGTTGATAATTATGACATTGGGTCATTAAAATTTTACAGTTCATCCATCCAATTATCCTTACTGGCTGCTTAAAAATAAACTATTATTGTCCATTTTTTACGCAAATCGTCGCCTAGCCCACACCTGGACAGCTCAGGTAATTGGACAGGTAATTATCACGTCTTCTGTTACCCATTATCATCAAGTTTCGAGGTCAAAACTTCATTGGTCATGCTTTCTACCCAACAAAATTTCGTACAGCATTGTCAACTTCAATATCGTCACATGTAAAATTTAAATTGCAAGTTTGAGAAAAAGTTCAAACGTATGACCAAAACATTTGTGTAATGAATCAAAGCATATATTTCAACATAATTTATAACAAAAATGTTTAAGATCTGAATCAACGTATTATGAAATAAAAAAAAATCATTTCTGAAATTTTGTTTCATTGAGCTGACTAAAGTTTAAACAATACCGGACAGAACCACCGGCAGTAACGTCATATTCAAAGTATGTGTACTATTTCTCGCTGTCTCAAACAACAATGATAATAAAGAAATCAAAAATTAATAAACGCAGGCAGTCTGTATTGTAATAGGTTAAGAACCTCATTCTATCTTTTCATTTTTATGACTCTAAAAGCTAATTAAAATCTGACTATCACAAATTCACTAAACCAGATGGGCATATGAGGATTATAAAGTAATTACGCATCGAATTTTGACATTTTCATCGTGATACTGCTGTACGAGGTTTTATCGTCCCTGTGTGGCGGCGCGGGAGGGACTAGACAATACTGGATTAAAAATGAATATTAAATTACAACGAAACGCCAACCCATTGTCGACGTGAAATTAATAACACGAATTTGTGACCGGTGAGGTACAAACCAGCTGATTGAGAAAACAATATTCAAATCCACTAAATTAGAATGAAATGTCTTTCAGCGATGCGAAGATTCTTCGGTTTCTTATATCAACAACATATGAATAGCTGACAATTAAGAGGTACAATTAATTGATTTATTAATTAACTCAAATCAAAAATAGTTAAGAGATTATTTTTTTTTATCAAAGTTTACATTTTTCAATTAAATTGGGAACTCCACTCATTTCTATTTAATTTTCAGGTATAAATGTAATCAGTTGTAATTTTGAATTCAAAGTTTCATACAGTTGTAATTTTGAATTCAAATTTCATACAGTTGTAGTTTTGAATTCAAAATTTCATACAGTTGTAATTTTGAATTCAAGTTTCATACAGTTGTAATTTTGAATTCAAAATTTCATACAGTTGTTATTTTGAAATCAAAATTTCATACAGTTGTAATTTTGAATTCAAAAATTCCTTTCCGTTACTTTTTTTTATTAATGATTAATAGAATCTTCCCCTACGTTGAGGGTGTGACAGAGACATCTTCTATCCGAGGGGTGATTGTTTTGGTTGTCTAAACCGATGCTCTGCCATCCTATTATTTCACAGCTCCGCCGACAATAATCTGCTTTTGTTTGTAAACAAAAACACATGTGGGCTATGGATCGTCATTCTCTTTTGATGACGTCGTAATTACACCGGTGACGCATTTTAATGACGTTACAATCGAACACGTGCTAATCGGCACGAGGCTATCTCCCCCTAGGGGGTGACAAGCTGATCTTTCCTAGCTGAAACAGGAGACACACCTGTGAAGGGTGGGAGAAAAACTTATGTTGTACGGGTACATGTTTATAATCACCTGGCACTGTTACTGGGAACAGGTGTTTTTCACAAAAAATGAATACAATATTTCGCACGTATTATGGTTAAGTTTGAATTCTAATAGGTGTTTTGGGTTCTAAATGTTTTGATGTTATTCAACAGTTCGCACCTGTGTAATCTCTATCTGTGCTATAGGACTGTCATACCTGAGTTTATACCTGTATAGTGTATTATCTTTACCCAGTACCTTGAGCCTTTACACCTGACTCTAGAGTTAATAGAATTGCATGTTAAACTTCGATAAAGTCGACAGGCTGTATCAATAATCTGATATCTTTAAAGTACATGCATGTTTACAGTGCAATAGTTGTGTCAAACATGAAAGCAAATTAGAACCCTGACTATTAAGTAAATATTCCAATATAAATTAAATTATTTTATATAATCCACATTGGAGTTCACGTCAATTAAAGTCTTAAATATCTCCTCAGTACACTGTTTTGATGGTCATTGTAATTAAATATTTAGGATAGCCAAAAACTGACATCGTGACAAACCGTCGTTTACGAATAACTTCTCGATATGAATACAAATAAAGTTGTATAACCCTACCATATTATCTCGTTTTGCTGTTTTATCAATACATGTACAAGTCTAGTGAACTCCAATATGCCGTATTATCTCCCTTTACTGTTCCATCAGTACAAGTCTAGTGAGCTACAATATGCCGTATTATCTCCCTTTACTGTTCCATCAGTACATGTCTAGTGAGCTACAATATGCCGTATTATCTCCCTTGACTGTTCCGTCAGTACAAGTCTAGAGAGCTACAATATGCCGTATTATCTCCCTTTACTCTTCCATCAGTACACGTCTAGTGAGCTACAATATGCCGTATTTTCTCCCTTTACTGTTCCATCAGTACACGTCTGGTGAGCTACAATATACCGTATTATATCCCTTTACTGTTCCATCAGTAAAAGTCTAGTGAACTACAATATGCGGTATTATCTCCCTTTACTGTACCATCAGTACAAGTCTAGTGAGCTACAATATACCGTATTATCTCCCTTTATTGTTCCATCAGTACATGTCTAGTGAGCTACATGATACCGTATTATCTCCTTTTACTGTTCCGTCAGTACAAGTCTAGTGAGCTACAATATGCGGTATTATCTCCCTTTACTGTTCTATCAGTACAATTCTAGTGAGCTACAAGATGCGGTATTATCTCCCTTCACTGTTCCATCAGTACAAGTCTAGTGAGCTACAATATACCGTATTATCTCCCTTTATTGTTCCATCAATACATGTCTAGTGAGCTACACTATACCGTATTATCTCCCTTGATTGTTCCATCAGTACACGTCTGGTGAGCTACAATATACCGTATTATCTCCCTTTACTGTTCCATCAGTACAAGTCTTGTGAGCTACAATATACCGTATTATCTCCCTTTATTGTTCCAGCAGTACATGTCTAGTGAGCTACACTATACCGTATTATCTCCCTTTACTGTTCCATCAGTACAGGCCTACACAACTGTTATACCCTGTGTTATCCTAGTATTCTATCTGACTACAATGTAAAAACGTAATCAGTACGATACCATTTTATCTCACATTTAATATTATTTCATTTTCTCAATATGCTGCTGAAGGAAATATAGAAAATACATAATTGACTGAACAAAAGCGTATCATCGATACAATACGTGTGATTCGCTTCACATAATTATAATTTTCAACCAAGGAAATCGTGTATTGATTAATTTAACAACATCAAAGTTGAAAATCGAGAAAGAGAAATAGAAATACTAAAGTCCTTCAAGCATGTTTGACTTTCATTATAAACGTACAGTGTAAACATATAGCGTATATGATTCCCCATGTTGTTACAAAAGTGTCCTTTTTGTCACCACAATTGGACATCCCAGAAAATCACTTCTATAAATAATATTTTCCTTACTAAGATCAAAGTAATAAAAATGGATTCAGAACCATCCCAACAGCGTCTTGTCTATAGGAGAACGCTTCGAACGTTTCCCCAGGACACAGCTGTTAGAGTCTAACGCCTAGCTCACAGATGTCACATATCCAGAAGGCCCTAGCAGGGGAACCAGAGGAGGCTTATATCATTTCATCGCAGTGTTTTATTCTGACACCTTATACAACGGAAATTGGTACGACGTGCACGTTAAAAATTTATCCTAGAATGTGCTAGTGGCTGTCGTCGACCTCATACTTGTATTGTATTTGTTTTTGAGCGTCGGATCATATACATAAGTATACACAGGGGGGGAACGATTGATTCTGATGCATATTCCTATCTGTGCCTGGTAGCCTATATTGGTATAATTTTGCTTAATAGTGAATTATAAATTTGGACTTCCCAACGACACCATACTCATGAATTTATATTTATATTCGTAACGGAAAAACATAAATCATCCTCCCTATCCTAGTTTAGGAAACTCAGAAATCTTGATTTCTGATAAACAATTAATTTATCAGTAATAATCACATCGTAACGTAAACAAATCAACGTTTTTTTTTAATATTCATCAATTTTGCTCAACAAGCCGTGACATTTTTTAATCAAATGTTATATCGAAATGATAATCTCTGAAAAGGATGCCAGTAGGGAAATTTCATCTATACATAACTTAATGACAGTATTCTTTTATCACATGTATTCTAACAAAATATGTCTGTTTCATTGTTGAACCATCCATCATTTTAAAATTTAATGTTTGGAAAAATACACAGACATCCGAACGTCTAAAACTTTCATGAGTTCATGTTTGATAAGGTTATGTTGTTATGTTATCTGATTACAATAAATCATATTAATTTCAACTAACTCTTCCGCATTTGTTGATATATAGTTTATATATCAAAATGGTACGATGCGATCAATTATACAAATCTCAAATGGAAAACAAATTAACTAGACTCGTTTTATATCAGTCTCACCTTGGTGACACTCTTGGTAAACTCAAAAGTGCCCGTGCTACATCGGAATAAATAAATGGAAGTCGGCATTTGAAATTGTGAAAGCAAGATGAATGTTCATAGAGAACAAAACAAAGGGTATGTTTGGGTCGTGGTGAGGTTAATAGGAAAACATAGGAAAAGGATAAAGGTACCATAAATATCACAGGACAAAATTAATCATTATAATAACAACAAAGGACAAAGTGTATCATTGAAATAACAACCAAGGTTAAAATATGTCATTAAAATAACGACCAAGGACAAGAACATGTCATTAAAATAACAACCCAGGACAAAATGTAACATCAAAATAACAACCAAGGACAAAACATATGATGAAAATGAAAGCCAAGGACAAAATATAACATTTACATGACAATCATGGAAAAAAATGTATTAAGTGACAACCAAGGACAAAATGTAGCATTAAAATAACAACCAAGGCCAAAATATTTTATCAAATGACAACCAAGGACAAAATGTATCATTTGAAAAAACAACCAATGACAAAATGTATCATTTAAAAAACAACCAAGGACAACATGTACCATATTGTCAGCACACAAGCATAAACTATACCATCATGGTCATACACAGAGACAAAGTCGAGTATCAAAGTGATACGAATGCATAAAAACATCAGATTTTCCGGGATTTGACAGGAGACATCCGGATGGGCGCCACATATGGTGCCGTGAACGTGACTGGAGTGTATGTCTTGTCGTTTGGACTCTGAGGTGGTTTTGTTTGTTTTGTTTGGTTTAATATTGTTTCACGTCCTATCAACAGCTATTGTCATTTAAGGACGGCCTCTCCTGTGTGCAAGATGCATGCGTGTGGTGTATGCGTGTGTGTTTTGGGAGACCGCGATATAGTGCTACCTCACTGAAACATATTACCGAAGACACCCAGAAGGACACCCCACCCGGTCACATTATACTGACAACGGGCGAACCAGTCGTCCCACTCCTTAGTTGCTAAGCGTTAAGCAGGAGTAGAAACTACCATTTTTACAGACTCTGGTATGTCTCGGCCAGGGGACAGAACCCAAAGCCTTCCTCACAGGGGCGAACGCCCAACCTAAGGCCAAAAGTGAGGCATTGTCAAGGGAAACATTAGGAAGAAGAAAGTTGTTTAGAAAGAAGAGAAAAGATAAGACCCCAAATTTAGTCGCCTCTTACGATCATGCAATGGGGGCAGCAGGTACGATTCCTACGCCCCACATACAGGGACCGTTTTGTTTGTAAGCATATTTTGTTTAATTTTTTTCTATTTCACATGAGTACTAAATGAACCTCGCTCTTACAAAAACAAAAATCGAAAAACAAAATCATCTCTGCGTTTGTATTGATACAACCAGACCATGTAAACCTTGTGCTTCCTTCACATCACCCGTTTGTAACCCCATACCATTAAAACAAGATGCTGTGATTAACATGCTTACGAGATCGAACCTGGTGACGGACCAACTTAGCAAAACCTGCTGCAGAGGATATGCTTCATGTACTCTCAGCTTGACGTTTCTAAATTACAATTTTTAATTGCAGGATTGTCATATAATCCGTCTACCTGATACTTTTTATATCGAACGCTTAAACATTAAATGCTCGTTTTAGGTAACGAATTCTTCAGAGTAAGAAATCCATACATTAGAATTGATGAAAAAGAATTAGTTTCTGCCTGACGTATTCTAACCATGCTTCAACATACAGGGTCAAGGCTGAATGTTGACATAACAAACAATGTCGATTTGGCATTACAGTAATGTATATTTCAATGCTTCAATAAGTGATCGGTACTTGTGGAGTGTCTCACCGTTAATCCTGTCGGACTATTTGTAGTTGACAACGAGGGATTATATCTGATAGTTATGTCTTTGGAATCTGTTTAAAACGGCTTGACGATAAAACGTACATTTATTGGAAAGACAGATTAAAGGCAAAATGTGTACACACTTACAGTGTGTTGGGTTGTATAACATTTTCATTTTTTCTTAAAGTTTGCGGAAATATCGGTTTTTCTTTTGGAAATTTAACTAAACCAAATTCAAATATTTATATATGTGTCATAAAATTGATATGTTTCTTACTAATTCCTTTGTTATTGAGTGATTCCTTCATTTTTTATAAGAATTTTCATAATTCCCAAATGTTATGTAAATGAGAAAAAAAGGGCGCAATATCAAACCAGCAAATGACGAAAATACCGAAGCGTCACCAAAACCGTAATTCGAACTAAAAATTGATAAAACAGGGGCAACACACAAACATATGAAAACCTTTGCCTCAACGACGACACCTGCCATGTAAATCTCTGTCAAAGCCAAGTAATGTCATGTCCTCAATATCAGAACCGGAGTAGTGAACACTTAAGAACCAGACATGATTATGAGAAAAATTAAAAAAAAACCAATAACCTTTGTAGTATAGAATTAAATAGATTATTTCTAATAAGATCATGCTGACGACCATAAAACCTGTCCATAATCTTTATCAACCCACATCTCTCGAAACCCTGTGTTGTAAACTTGTCAGCAGTCAAGATATATCAAGGAAATAACGACATTCAAAGCAATCTCTTAAATACCGAATAAGCTGCTACATGCTAACACTGCAGGATGTAGAATCTGTGAAGTTACTATCAACAAAGTGAAAATTCACCACAGAAAAATCGATATAAATATCTTACAAATATCTTATATTATACAAATCGGGTCCCATACGAGTGCTTACAGAAAGTGAAAATTATTTCGATCATTAACTTTCTCTTTATTGATAGTAACCTCCCTGATAAACCAACCTACGGTGATTGCAGTCGAAAGTAGCTCGATATACAAGCGTTTGTTTTTAATATCATGTATTTTGTGATGTATGTCGACTGTTGACGGATAAACTTACAACATAGGGTTTCAAAGGATGCAGCTTGATGAAGATTATGGTTAAGTTTCATAGTCACCATCATGATTTCTTTGGGAGAAATAAGCTGTATCTTTGTGTGATACATGTATGAAGGTCAATTTTGATGAAGATGTAAATGTTCATTAGTGTGATTTGTTGCCTTGATGTCACTACCCTAGGCTTCCTTGTGTTGAAGTGACAATACTTCAATGATAGTAAGCATTAAGCTTGGATGATGGTTTGGTGAAGCAACTAAAATGTTCATAAGGGTTCTTAATAAAATACAAACGAGGTAGGTAGCAGGAAAATTAAATAGTAGCTTATCGTTAAGGGATGACAGTTGATTATAACCTGTAGCTCTCACAATGTCCCGAATCTAGCCAGATTAAATTGTTGAACTGTTGTAACTAGGGCCACGTTTAAATTTTGTTGCAATAATGGCCATGTTAAGGCGTTGGAGTTTAATTTCGTCATAACTGTTGCCAGTGTGAGGAGTTTATAACTGTAGCTATGTTAAGACAATAAGTTTGGTCATACCTGTGGTAACATCTGATTTATAAATGTTATGTTTAACAAGAAAATAATGGCCTTAAGGGCAATAATAATTAAAATAAACATATTCCACTTCGTCAATAAACAAGAATATATCGGAATTAAAAGTTGATAAGGTAAGACAACAACAGGAACGGAAGTGACGTCAATACAAAAACAAAAACATAACATCGGTAAATCCTCACAAAAACAAAGAGGTGAAACTCCGGAATGGTATGCGTACCTGTCCAAGTGGAACCTGTCATCATGTCTCCCGCCAATTCAAGGAAACAATGATCTAGGGAATAGGAAACAAGTCTATGATGACTATCTAGAACATTTTTATTTCCATTTAGCTTACAATATTCTTATACAAAACAAATTATATTTCATTGACTACTAGCTTGTAGTTTTAAAACTTCCGGTGGTGATTTAGAGTAAGGAAAATCTGATGTATTGATTTATAATTAATGATAATAACAAGACGACTGCATCACAATAGTATCAGGAAACCTCACTGGCAAAGTATTGTTTTTCAAGATATCGTTTGTACACATTATGTTTATATTTCCTCTATTCCAAGGGTTTCAAGAGGTGCGAACATAAAGTAAGTTTTCAAATTTTGTCTGCCACCAAACTGTGTTTATAACTTGTCAAGAACATTTTAATAAAAAGAAAAAAAAAAGCTTAAGATCAAGTCATTATAAATTATAGGCATAAAGTACCTACAAGTACAGCGATTTTTCGGACCCGATAATATTTCTAAAGAGCGTAGATTAATACAAAGCTACCAAACTTTTCCACTAAAAATGTTTTCAAACTCATTGTCCTTATAGCTAATCGCATCTCTTCATTTAAATTGAATCCATGTGGCGAGCAGAAGTATGATGATGATTGCATTTGACACGAAGAACATTTAAATTGGCGTTTAATGGGCGTGGTCACATAAGTGAACACGTGAGGGGGACTATGCTGTCCACTGGGACACACGGATATCACCAAGGACACCGACTTTGCAACCGCCGCACAACCGCCAACAGATGAAACGAGGTCTGAATGAGTTCGCCCCTGGATGCCTGCGACACGGGTAGAAAGTATCATTTTGTTAGCAAACGGCCTTCTAGGGGGCGTCTCATTAGCGCTACCTGGAGTTGAGACAGGCAAAATGTCCGATACATTCCTACTAGATTACAAAAGAACTTTTTGTAATTAAACAATAACCCTAGGGAATGGAATTCTGCTGAGAAGTCGCGTTTCCTTGGCTTAATTACACACTCAAGCTTTTACAGACGTTTTCTTCTGGTTAGTATTCTCCTAACGAGCTATGACCTCTAATTGAACAATTGGGCCAACATTATTGATTTATATGACATCCGGTTATTCGTTCTGTACGTTTTTTACAGACAATTTTGTTTGTTTATCCCAGTTCTCACCTCGAAAGAAATAATAAAAATAGACCAAACAAATATAGCTGAAATAAACCAACCAATCATTATACTAACTATCGCAGCGGCAAAGATAATCTTTATTCATTCACCTTTATACTAGAAAAAATTACATTGTTCTTACTCAAAAGCGTATATTTCACTAGTAAAAGTGAAATAACTTCGTTTCATATTGCATCAAAGTAATGATACTTATTTTAGTAATAATGATGTTTCATTCATTATTTAATTATATTGAAAATTTCGATTTTCTGCTTAAAAACGTATCATAATTTTCTTTATTTCTTGAATCTAATTAAAATGTTTGAAATTATTTACAGATATTTCTACAAGACATAAACAATTTAACATCAATTTATAAATTTAAATGACAAAGTAATTTCTCATCAATCTGATATATCAGTTAGCGTACTGATCACTTCATTAATTGTAGTCAGCATCACGACATAACGATATATCGTGCCAGTAGTCCCAGGTATAACAAACAAAATATTGTATACAGGGGCTTCATACATATATTGTTGGTACATTAATGGGAAGTTAATACGTAAACCACCTCCCTATCTTATCTTCTAGTAAGACTTTCTGTTCATTCTTTTCCTTCAGAATCAAATTTCAACGTCTTGGAGAATGTACAAACATGCAGGGAGATGTTGGAAATTAATTTCCTTTATATGCAAAAAGGAATAAATAAAAATATAAATCTATTATTTTAGAAATATATCTGATTGTATTGTCACGAGAAACGGAGTTTTACTTCCTACCATACATTTCTGATAGGAATGGAAAGTCGCTCGCTAATGATTGTATATGTCACTCGCTGAAATCGTGAGTTGAAATAATTTAATTTGTTTGTTTATGTTCATATTAGAATACAAATTAAAAACGCCAATTAAAACATTCTAGATCATGACATTCTATCACTTTTAATCACTGGAATATGATCAGGAAATGCTTAAAAAACGGTATAGAGAGGAAGAAAAGATGAAAAACAAAAGCTAGAAAAATGAAGGAAGAATGAGGCTATTTAAAATTTTGTTTGTCGACGCAGAAATCAAAACAAAGATATGTTTACGGCAACTAATGACCATTTCGTCAATCAAGGGCTCGTTATTGGTACACATAGTTTAATAAAGTCTTAAATGCGTAGAAACATATGTAAACTTAAAGGCGCTTCAAACCAATGATATTGTCAAAAATGTACAATGTTTGGATTCAGCCATTCTCAAATTATAATTTCCAGCCGTAAGGTGTACAAACGATGACAAAACAGAAGGATTTGTCTTGACAACAATGTGACGAATTCCTGAATATATCATATTTTGTACATGTACCATATTTTACGCTGCATTTCCCCAATTCTCTTCTAACTTCTCCTGTAATGTATCCCTATGTACGTCACTATCCCTATCCCTAAGCTATAGTTGTTAATGTTGGTTACGATGAAAGGTAACAGATTTATATAAGTGTATTGACACTTGTTTCTGTCTCTAATTCATTTATGTTCAATACAGTTTGCATTATGTACTACATATGTTATGTGAAAAACACAAAGTTTAAACTAAATTATAATTTTCCTTAGAATTGTGGCAGATTAAACTCTGTAAAGCAAAAACTGATAACACTTTGAAAGAAAACGCTGAGAAGTTTACATTTCAAAACAAAAACAAAAAAGCTGCAAACCTTTCATAACTGACATAGAAATGAAGCTTAAATAAAGAGTGTTAAGTATTCATAGACAAGGATAAAAAATCGGCAAAATGAAACGTTTGAATGGGTATTGCAGAAGATTAGATTTTTGCAACACACATAAAAAAGAAGCACTAACATTGTATATTTTATCATTTGAGTGAAGCCAGCCATTCTGTGTAATCCTCTTCCACTCGTGCGTAATAACTGGACTGTTGTTCGTTCTGATGACTAAAGTATTGATCAGAGACGTGTAACACTGTCGATACCTGGCAGATGTACATATGTTACCGTATCAGCGAGCGTCCATCTTCACACTAACGATCAGCTTTGTGACGTTGCTGTCCGTGTCAGTGTCTTGTTTCCGTGTCTGTATCATTACACATGTACCATTTGTTTCAGTTCGTGTGTAAATGATCTAACAAATATCAAGTTTATCTGTTGAAAAACGTGTTAATCAATTAGGGTGCTTAATATATATTTTTAAATATACCACCTCTCTTCTTTATTACTATTTTACATTTGTTATGGATATCATACATTGTGAATAAGATCCGTGGCAACGTTTGGCATTAAATTTGAGCGCTTTCCCAAGTGAGATAGGCAAGGGGTTCTGTCCCAAGGCCCGGGCATGCCAAAGTCCTTAACAATGGTAGTTGTTAGTCCCTGCTTAACGTTCATCATTTAGGGTTATCGCAACAAATTGTTCACTCGTTGTCAGTAAAATGTGACCGGGTTGAATGCTGTATTGGGTGCCTTTGGCATGGTATTTATAGTTAGGTAGCACTCTTAAGTCGATATCAGATACGCGATATCACAAGGAGGCAAGCACGCCAAAATACCCTGTCTCCTGCATACATACACGCAAACATGCATACACAACACACATGGAGGCACGTCCTTAACTGACCTTAGCTGTTAATAGGACGTTAAACAAACAAAAAACCTAAAATTCTTTTACCGTATGCGTAAGCAACGTTCTTTTTGGTCGTTGACTGGTAGTTATACATACATATGAGAAGATTTGTTCCCAAATGTATACGAAAAGAGAAAAATATAACCAATATTAATACAAATACCAAAACTATATAATTTTCTTTATATTTAAGGAACTTCTTCAACAACGTTCAAATAAACACACCGAATCATTTAGAACTGGATGATCAAAAGCGATTGCAAAAGATATTTGACATTTGCTATAACTTTTGCCATAGATTCCAATATCCGCCACCATTACATACATGGTTACAGAGACTTGATCCTGGGTGACAGACGTCTGTTTTGTAGAAGATATTTGAACGATTGTCGAAAACGCTTACCCATTAACATTTAAAAATGTACCTAACGTATGTCTTCGTGTTTTAATGGAGTATTTCCTCCTGCTGTGGTCCAATTTCAGGACAACATTCGTCTTTTTTTTTTGTATCCTTTTATTGTTCCCATTTTGACGTTGTGTCTTGACATAATTTTGTATTTCATTGAATTCAGGTTATTGTCGTCGTATAGTATTCACATGCTTTTTCATTTTTGAATAAAATTTTACTAAAAAAAGATTTTTTTCTATAGATGCTATATTTTCTTTTCTCAGTTTTTGTCTAGCATTTTAAAAACCAAACAAATCATGATAACTGTGGCATGTTTTTGACAACTTAAAGCGACATAAAAAGGGAAAAGGGCAGACAAGTCCTTTTTTGAAGAGTCAAATTTTAATCTCAAAGCAAACAATAAGAGGTCAAACTGTTATATTGACTTTTTAGAATAATTCCTTTATTTGGATGCGTGGACAAGTAAGCGAATTCAACATCGACAGTTGTCTGAAATACATTATCCTAAAGCAACAGAAAAGTGTCAAACAATACTTTATGAGCAGAAACATATTGAAATGTTTCTTTTGTGCTTTGAAAATTTATTCATACTGCTATACAATTTTTCCGAATTTCTGATGAACAGTATTTTTAAAAGTCTACATAATTCTCAAAACGTATACCTCTCGTATTATAAAGGTAAAAAACAGAACTGTCATTTCATAATGTACATATACAAAAAAACGAAAATATGTCGGAGATGTTAACCTAGAAACCATTGTATACAGACAATCAGTAAGACTCTCTGCTCTGTATGCCATTGTTTGGTATCTCATCCTTAATATTTTCCTCCCTATAGATCTGTTTTATCTTATATGCAATGGTGAACATGCATATCATGCAGTGTACTCATATGTGTTAATAATGAATTGTAAAAGTAGTTTTAACGAACAAAAGCGACACGATATATAATACTGTATCAGTGCGTCTGATTGTGCGAATTAAAATACACAACAACCCTTTTGACTAAATAGATAAATTGTACAACACATCTTGTAAAATGAAGCATTGTACACCTTGTCATGCTATCTGTTGTCTGTTATCGAGAACGAATGCACTTCTTTTGCTTATTTCAATCTCCAAAAACACAAGAGCATCGTTTTGTTTAAATCATTTACATTGACGTGCTCTTATTTACCTGCCGCTGACATAGTTCTCTATACTTTTTCTCATATGTAAGAAACTACCTTATCACCTTTATACTATTTTTTTTTTTTAAATTAAAGACAAATACATTATACCCAGTATTCGAACCAACAAAGCAAACACTTCCGAACGCTTTCCGAATTACTGTACAAACTGCGTGCACGACTCACAGACATACACAAAAACTACATTGTCGAATTTAATTGATATGTTATCTTGATCGAACACCTATTTTCAGCTTGAGAACATCTATTTATATATATGTAAAAAAGAATTAACAAAAAAACCTAAAACAAAACAATACAATGCAACTTTTGTCCATTGAGATTTATTGTTTACATGCATACCTTACTGAGAAGCCCAGGGTAACATTATTTAAAAGATATGATATAGTTATTTTACAATTGAACTATTTGGACAGAAAATTCATGCTACATTAACACTACATACTCCATATTACATGACATAAACAACATATCTCCTTAAGCATGTGTCGGGGATCAATGACACGTTTTATGACACACGTACTGTTGTCTAACAAGGTAGTATTGATGTGATAATTACTGAGTGTGACAATACGTTTGTAGGACGTGAACAACGTATTAGCGCCCTTTGTCATAAACTCAGTAGGTACTGGTGTGATCAGTCCATCCGGGTTATGTAGCCCGTAGTATCTGTCACGTCATCGATCAGTTCAGTAGGTACTGTTGTGGCCAGTCCATCCCGGTACTTTGGCCATCAATATCCGCCACGTCATCGATCGACACTTACATCACGTTGTTGTTACAGTACCTACAGAAGAATGAGCACCCATTACCGACGGCTCTGGTCTGTTGTTGATAAATCTGTTATTAAAACAGGAACAATTCGGTACTATGTTACACTGTATCTAGTTGATATGTTTCTATTGGTTAACTTAGTTTTGGTTTTACCAATCATACTTTTGAGGGTAGTAAATTTCGTGAAAACAATGGAAATAAGTTCTATATGTATAATAAGAAGATAATAAAAGATAATTACAACAGTATGTGCTATTCAAGTAAATTATACAGGCAACCGTAAGTTAACAAGCAGAATGTATATCAATATATTGATATTGGTAATAAAATACATATATATAATTACACAATTATAATAAGAATTGATTTCAAGGACAATCTAGGTATATACACGTTTGAGTTTGGGGTGCTTTTAACATATTGGCAGTACAATGTTTAACATATTGGCAGTTCAATGTCTACAATGTTTAACATATTGGCATTACAATGTTTAACAAATTGGCAGTACAATGTTTAACATATTGGCAGTACAATGTTTAACATATTGGCATTACAATGTTTAACATATTTGCTATACAATGTTTAACATATTGGCAGTACAATGTTTAACATATTGGCTGTACAATGTTTAACATATTGGCAGTACAATGTTTAACATATTGGCTAGTGCAATGTTTAACATATTTGCAATACAATGTCTTCATGTTTAACATATTGGCAGTACAATGTTTAACATATTGGCATTACAATGTTTAACATATTTGCTATACAATGTTTAACATATTGGCAGTACAATGTTTAACATATTTGCAAAATACAATGTCTACAATGTTTAACATATTGTCGATACAATGTTTAACATAGTGGCAAAACAATGTTTAACATATTGTCGATACAATGTTTAACATATTGGCAGTACAATGTTTAACATATTTGCAATACAATGTCTACAATGTTTAACATATTGGCAGTACAATGCTTAACATATTGGCATTACAATGTTTAACATATTTGCAATACAATGTCTACAATGTTCAACATATTGACAATACGATGTTTAACATTTTGCAAAATAATGTTTAACATATTGACAATACGATGTTTAACATACTGGCAATACAATGTCTACAATGTTTAACATATTGACAATACGATGTTTAACATTTTGCAAAATACAATGTCTACCACATTTGCAATACAATGTTTAACATATTGACATTACAAAGAGACAAACATGAACATTAATGTCGATATATATTGACTACAACAGGAAGTGTGCTGTTTTAAAAACAAACGCAAATATAGTATGAATCCTTACAAAAATCCGGAAGTGAAACTTATCCTTGTTATATTGTCCAGAATATGATCGCAGAATTTAATGATCCTCTAGTATACCCTTAATCTGGTGATATTTTTTTTTTTATTCCAAATCGAAGGATGCTCTTAGATATCTAAAATATGGTGCAGAATCAATTTTATCGAATGATGTACTAGCTTTTCTCTGTTGTTCTCTGTTAGTGTCTCAATGATATAAAAATCCATACAATTATCATAAAAAATCCTATTAAAGCATGAGTGTTTCATTGACAGCTCAAAGAATGCATGTTTCTTTGTCAGTATTACCAATGGGTGTTTCGTATCAGGTTTATCAATATGTGTTCCGTTGTAAGTTTTTTCAACTTGTTGTCAGTATTAGCAAGTAGTGTTTCGTTGTCAGTTTAAACTGTGCGTGTTTCTTTGTCAGTATTAACAATGGACGTTTCGTTGTTAGCATTAATAACGCTTGTTTAGTTGTAAAAATCAAGAAGCGTGTGTCTTTGACAATATTAAGAATGCGTGTTTCTTTTGTCAATATTAAGAATGCGTGTGTCTTTGTCAATATTAAGAACGCGTGTTTCTTTTGTCAATATTAAGAATGCGTGTGTCTTCTCATATTAAGAATGCGTGTTTCTTTTGTCAATATTAAGAATGCGTGTGTCTTTGTCAATATTAATAATGCGTGTGTCTTTGTCAATATAAATAATGCGTGTTTCTTTGTCACTGTTAAGAATGCGTGTTCCGTTGTCAGTTTTAACAATGCGTGTTTCGTTGTCAGTATTAAGAAAGCATATTTCTTTTGTTAATATTAAGAGTGCGTGATCCGTTATCAGTTTTAACAATGCTTATTTCGTTGTCAGCATAAAAATATTTGGAAACGTTTCACAGATATAAGTGTTGATAATGATCTGTCGTTTAGTCACAGGACGCTTTAAACAACTGACCCTAGAAGCTATATTTAAAAAGCACCCAACATAATAAACAGTAGAGACCAACTCTAAGGACAAATATGCTATTTATAGTAACAAACGTGTTTCCATTCCAGATTCCAATGATACGACCATTCCGAATTAATGAAGCATGTTTGTAAAAGTAACCATCTCAAAGCGACATTTCCGGATTTTGTTTGTGGTCCAGATCACAGATTTTCTATAAAATTTCACATAAGTTTTACTCCAGTCCAAATTTAATAGAATATAATAGTTACTTGAATTTCCATTGTAAAACATAATTAATGTACTGATTATTCTTTTTGAATAAGTTCCTTGCGTCCTAAGACTGTGTAAGGTAAACAACATATAATTTGAGTGTGTTGACTTTGCTGTTGTAAGAACAAAATTATGGATCAATTCATATAATGACATTGATTATAAATGATTCCAAAATTTGATGTATTAAAATTGGAATATATAATTTAATAATAATCGTTCCGGTCACACTTAAGGATACAGTGAAAATATATAATAACATTATTTGCATAAACATAAGGCAAAGTGACCCTAATCATGGCCCCTCTTCAAGGATTATACCTTATGACCCCCTAGTTTATAACTGGTCTAATCAATCTGTAGATTAATTTAGGATTTATATTGGATAGAAGGGCATGCTTCGCTGGCTCTACATTATGATTTCAGATAATTTCTCCCCGATGCTGTTTCAATATCTTCACAGCGGGATCCGAAATAGGCTTTTTGCAGCGCACTTCTCCCATCTATGTGTGTGTTTATTTGAACGGAGTCGTCCTTGTCGCTACAGACCGCCCAACTAACGATACTGTACATGGTTTTGTGTGAATGAATAAAGTTCTACTCGCTGGATGAATTCGGTGAATGACTTAATTGTGAACAAAAACCGAGAATGCTCTCTAGTTTGATTGGGAGATCTAATTCTATTTCGCTATAGTCTCGCCCAGACCGTCAGCTGTGGCTTTATTTGTTGTATTCTCGTGCGCTTATTACAAGTGAATTGTACGAGGCATATTCATATCGAGGAGAAAAGCCGCTATACAACACCATACACGTTTACAGCTTTTGATGAGCCTCACCACTATAATGGTCCTTTCTTTGCCCATGAAAAGCTAAATCCGTTTTCAGATCTTTCGATCGAATCGTATTTTCTATTACATGTTTAAGTTAGTATTCAACTTAACTCGTTGGCTTCAGAAAGGTTTCCCCATTTACAATGTATTGCCTGAATGTAGAGGTATATTTTCATGTAGTTGATTTTGGTACGATCTGGAGTGAGAAATGTTGACTTCTGGGAGAATATTTTCTTGTTGATAAGATAGAGAAGATATGATGGATGGTTGGACTAAAAAAATGTCTCCATTTTGGAGGTCTTTGATAGATGTCTTTCATGCAATACAGATTTGTTCATTATGGATCCGGGGAAGCAGGGTAAGAATCTGTGTAATACTATTTTTTTTATTTTGCTGTTTAATTTAAATGTTTAAATATAAAGCTTTGTTTAAGTTTACGCATATGCTGTCGCTGTGATTGCTGTTTTTTATTATCTGCTCCTTAACCAATTTTTTTCTATAAAGCCATTTTTTCAGTTAATGTCATTTGCTGGAATGTCAATCGGAATTTGATTTGATATTAGATGTTTTGAATACACTATCAGTATACCAACGTGTGTGTAATTTTCTACCAGTAGTAATTAAGAGCTAAGACATACATTTGCATCATGAGGAAAAAATAGAAAAAATAAACCATTAAGAAATAGTGATAAATCATAACTTTTCCTTATTACGGTAAAATCTACGGGAAAATCGTAGGAAAAATGATCGAAATCAGTTGTAAATTTATTAATTCTATTAAAAAATATCGCGAGCTGAAAATTTCGGTTATAAAGTTCATGGTTCGAGTGCAATTCTTAATGACGTACGAAAATTACGAACTTCTTTTATGTTCAATCTCTTTATAACTTTCCTACTCAACAATGAACACCAACAAAAGCAAAAACAAAATCTTATCCTTGCATTTTTATATGGAAAACTGAGGAAATGAAAAAGATTGAGGTAATTACCATCCAGTGGTGCAGTGTATGTTGGAATCTTTATACTTAGTTCTTCACGATACAATATAACAAATGTTATAGATTCCCTAAGGTTCTTACTGTGTATACTGTCTACAATGCTTACAATGTACCTGGAAATGTTCGCCCGGTCAAACTTTCGTCCTTCACAAGTAAAATCCATTTTCGACGTGTTTTGATTTCGCCCTATACATTTAATTACTATGTATATTATTGCGTTAAATAATGTTCACTTTAATGATAAATTAATCTAATTCGGAGGTCGAAAAAGGCGAAAATTTAACTGCAGCAAAATTTTCCCTGTATACCACAGTATCCAAATAAGTGAAATACGCTATATGCGTCAAATGCCTAACTAATGTTTAATATCTGAGGATGTTAAAATACATTTGCATAGCATTTCATAATATATTTACTATTGCTATTTAAAAAGAAGATTATTTTTTTATTGTAAATGATTTGTCTGGTATATCAGTATATACGTGTTTATTTCAGTTTTTGTCCTGGTTAATATTATACCATGTATAAGTTTTTTGTTTTTGTAAATATTTTGTCATTTTTTATCTATCTATACTTTAGAATTATCTTTTTTATTGTAAATAATTTGTTTGGAATTTAGTATTAATTATTGCTATTGCAATTTTTGTCTTGCTTTAAAACTATACAGTATTGTTATTTATTATCGTGATGTAAACATTTAATTATCAGTAATCATATATCTATTTATCAGTATTTATTTTTGTTATTGCTATATATATCTTACGGTTAAAAGTTTGGAATTGATATATTGGAAATTTGGTAACTTTCTATAGATTTAATTGATCTCTTGTCTGAAATTATATCTTATCGCGGGAAATTATACCTTCAAATTGTACTTCTAAATTTAAAAGGTGTGCTTAGTACTAATATTTTTAATGAAAGTGGGGAACGTTTGTATTATAAAGTAAGAACAGGAGAAACGTTGATATCATGGTTCATTTCAACCCATCTGAAGAAGTCATTTAATAGAAAACAATACACTTTTTATTTGAGCCCATTTTTAAACATTATATACCCAATCTCTGACACACTAAATACTGAAAAGAGAACGTGTCGCACGAATGCATTTTAAATAATTAACCATAAGGAAATGGTATTATGTTTCACACTTCCCCGTTTGATGGAACTGAAAGCGACATCTCCATATTTTACAAGGATATGCATTGTGCAGTTAGATAGGAATCTTTATGGTAGGTTAACATTGTTATCAAAATGCATGTTAATTTATCAAATTATTTTCATTGTTTCCTCCCGATTTGCCTCATCGTTGTATTTTGAATGACGTTGTACAGATATAATAGAAAACATCATGTTTTGCGTTGTGTTGCTTTATTTTTATGATAATTCCATGAATTATCCTATATTTTTGTGCCTTCTAGTGTTGTTTAGCTTTTGTTTATCACGATAATATCATTAACGTTTAGGATATACGATGATTTATGTATCATCAATTATAATTTATATTAATGCCATATGTATCGACAGGATATAAAGAATTACTACCCTGCTACAGTGTGAGTATGAAAACTCAACCTTCTATTTAAAAATTTAAATCTCATGAATTTATTTTGAAAAGAAAATTTAAAAAAAGTAAATATAAATCATCATTCAAAATTACACAAAGAGACGTTTTTCGGAATGACAAACATGATATCATATAAACGGCGGCTTTGAATATTAATTTACATTCATTGCATACACAATTCTCATGATTCGTTTTAATTGTAATGTTAGCATTTTATGTTTTCATTTTCTATATTTTTAATTATTGCAAAAGCACTTTTCGCAATCGATTTGACCTTTCACAAAGACACTTGAAATTTCATGAAATATGGGTTCTGGCGGTGTCAGAGAGAAATCGACCACTGTAATTAATTGTCCCCTTAAACATAAGGCTTAGATACGATAGGAGGCCGGACACTTTGTTGAGCTGTGGCATATTGTCAGTGAAATATTGGACAGATACATCACCCACTGGACTGAAGGGGGGAGGGGGATAAGTCGAGTGGCGGCTTCCTGGGGGTCAATTTTGAAGCTCGATAATTTGTCACTTTAAATAAGATGTAATCCATAGAAAGGATCAAACTAGGTAATTACTTAAAAATTAGGCAGTAATGTAGAAAAAAGGACCACTGATGCGGTAACTTGAAAATTAACATTTTCACTGCATTGTCTTTACCAACATTTCCCGTTTTCTTTTTGTTAATTTACTGACTTTACAATCCAAGTGAATATTTTTAAACATGTTATCCTTTTTTTTAACTTAAACATTAATTAGTATAACTTTTTATTCATATGAAATTAGACGGGTTCAATTTTATTACGTGATTTTTTTATTTATTTTTTATTTTTTAAAACATATATTTAACAGATTATTACAAAATGATTGTTTTCATAACTCTTATATTGATTATATTTCAGTAGTATGCTGTTGTTATATTCCAACTGTAGATTAATGATAAAACTAACCATTACAATATTTATTACGCATTGTTTAATAATTTAAAATATCACATGTAATAATCGGAAAGAAATTGATGTAAATATATGTACTGATTTGAACAATACTTTGATCATTTTTAGCTAGAAATTAAATATTTTCCCAACATTATTGTCAAATCGACTACTGAAGTCTGATTTTCCCCTCAGAAATATCACATAAGCGTATTTTCCGAGCTTTGTTTTTCGAAAACTTTTATGCATATGAAAAAGAGCGTTATATGAATATAAAATGTCATTGTTCTCACACTTCTTTTGTTTTATGTTCAATTGTTGTGGGCAGAATCTAATGTTTACAAACTCTGTGTCTCAATATCACCGCGTTTTATCTAAGGTTTTAACATATATATCCCTGAAAGGATGAGTTCTTCATGTAATATTGTGTTTGATTTATTATTGTGGCTACAATGAAAGGTATGGAGTTTATATGTCTCTTCTATTTGTTATAGAGAGGTAAACAGTTTACATTGATTTCTTTTGATATCAGACTTGTGTGCTTTATTAACATTTACATAAAATCCTATATATTTCTATTTGTTTTTTGTTTTTGCATTTGTAAATTTTTATTTTTATATATAAACGTCATAACATATCATATAGACAAATGTTGGGCGCATTTGTTTTTGTTAACTGATTTATATGGAAATATCTCTGACAGTAATTCACGGTATTTCTATTCTATGAATAACTCATACTGGGTCATAACATTCCTACATATTATTTCAACGTGGAAATATGCATGCTATGTTTAACTTATTATGAACCACGTATTTCTCCTTGAGATAAGTATAAATTTTCAGGAAATGAAATATATTTCTTGAATAAATATTGACATTAGATTACAGTTAAAACCCTACTCGTGATATTTTTGAACTGGATTTCGTACGCCAACTTAGAGCATTCATTCACTCTAGATTTCTTAATGCCAGCTCCCTTGTTGTGTGGGTGCTTTTTATCAAACATCTGTACTATAAAGCGATTTAAAAAAATGTAATCTTATAGCATATGTTTGTTGTGTTAGGCTATTATTGAGTGTAACATTTGTAATATTCGACTTTGACTTTATCATTTGTAAGGTTCGAATTTTTTTGTGTTTGTTACTGTTTTTTTGTGTCTCCCTGATCATAGCAAGTTCCGATCGTTCGTCACCAGTTTCATATTAATTTTGATATCGGAGGCAGCAACATGTGATAATACATGGGTAGCGGATCATCCCAAATCACTCCAAATATTTCTATCCAACTCTGTCATTTATCTTTCCTGGATGTATAGCAAATGACATGCTAGGCTATGTTCATTTCACACTCTCTATTGTGTTTCGACGAACCCGAAAATTAGTCCATTGAAATTTTTGATCAAACCAGACCAATCTAGGCTGGCAAACAATGTAGGAGTTCGTCATAATATCGCGGAACAGCAAACAATACATAACATCGCGAGCCTCACTACCAAGTACAGGGTTTTCTACTCGGAGAGATGAAATGGTTGTATTTTATGAAAAATGACACGTCATTTGTCGAGATCATACGAATTACCCTTTTCCCCTTATTCATCATAAATTGGACATTTGCAAGATATTTGTCTAATGTAAATATTTTAAGATTAAATGTCAAAAAGAGATTTTTCATGTGCAAAGTCTTGGTGAAGATGTGAAGATGTTATGATACTTGTATTTTACTTAAGACTAATCTAACATGTACATTCCTTACATACTTATCATATCTACTGCGTTTTGTACTGTGCTTATGTTTTCTAACGGAACGCTGATGGACTATTTATAATCATATGTCAATAAGCATCTAATAAATAAACATATGGACATTATTTCATTTTGCATTTGCTTTCTGATATATTTGAATTTAAATATCACTTCAGTAGTGTAAGGTCCATTCATGTGAATGTAATATGTTAGTGGCATGTGGTGTAACAAGGTATATAGTGATATAAATGCAAGCAACAACAAAAAATCACCTTTTTACAAATGTGCTTTATATCGCATAATTGATATATCTTTTAAATGATACTTTGGTTTGGATAACAAATAAAAGGAACAGTGAAAAAAGATGGACTTGAGAGGAAGGTGTTGTTATCCACAGCGACAGTTTTACAATTATACGTGACGCCGAACAATTCACAAGTGACGTATGCAACATTGTTCATTAAATCTCAGTAATATGGACGCGGAGGTAGGGAGGTTTTGTCGGCTATCGGTGTCAAATAGGCCAACTGTGCTTCAAAGTCGACGACCAAAACAAATTAACGCTAATGTAATTCAATAAATGGTCAAGCATTGGTCAATTAATGTGGACATAATGACCACACAATGCGATGTCCACTAACACGAGTGTAACTGTAATTATCACCTTTGACCTATAACTGACCACTCTGGACAGACACTCATTAACACAGTAGGATGGACAATTTATGAAATCGTTAATTTACACTCTATAACTTGTGACATGGTATTATGAGAATCTAAAGCCTGTTTAGTAATATATAGCACGTTGTATACATCGATTCGTACAATTAACGAATTACTGACTCTGTCCAAATATATGAATGAGTGTGTTACACACTGTACATACAAAGCTGTATATAATTTGACCTATATTAGCACTTAGGTTCGCACATGTCATTAATATCCTTGATTATATTGTATGAAGATTTGTTAAACATATGAATACTGTTTTTGACGAAACCCGTTGTATCAGGTTAAAATTTAAACACTTTTAACCAGGATCGAATATAAACAATTTCATTAAATGATGACATTGTGAGATTGATATTGTGATATATCAATTCGTGTCAGATGTCCACCAGAATATACAACTGCTAACGAATTGCTAACTACTTTAAGACATTAAGAATAACTGAAATTAATAAATACACTGTATATCTATTTGCATAAGTAATACACTATAAATAAATATAATGAAAGTGTCTGATTTGTGTTGTTTCTCATTACATAAAAAAACATTTAAAAAGAACTAAAACTTTCGCTGAATGTTTGGTAGAGTTAAAATAAACACAATATTGTTGTACAGGCGCCTGTCAATCTAATGAAGTCACGTTTCATAATGTTTTATTATCTGTTAAATACTTTGCATTAAAGTGTCCATCTTAGAATAAGAACAGGTATATGATATTTCGGCAATTATATTTTCAAGTTAAAAATGACTTATTTTGTCAAATCTCCTGTTTTTTGTTACTCTTATTTTGAAAACTGTTTTTTTCTGGAACTTCTAATTTGAATTTTAAATTAATGCTGTAAGTGACATTTACCATAGAATATATTATACTAAACAGAATATATGGACATTGATTGTATACATTTAGTCCTTAAAGCTTATTACAGTATTGTATATTTCCTATTATAATAATTTTGTTCTCTACAATAAATATTTATAAGTTATCTACGCATTTGTCTTTTTCCTTTTGCTTTGTTTGTTCAATCTTTTCGTAATCTTTAAAGTTAAATTTTTAATTGCAGTTTTGGGTTTAAAGTGCACCTGATTGAACAAGGGCATTTAACTAGGTCAGACAGTTCGTTCGTTAATTATAGCATAATGGCTTTTCGGATAACCACGTGTTGCAATGTAAGTACTGTTGTTATCAAGAGAAAAACTCAAATTACGGCATTAGTTCTATAATTGCTATCTTAATTGTCTAAAAGAATGATAAATTTCAAACGCAGGAATATATAGTTTCAGGAACATTTAACGTTACATTTTAAATATTGGAATAGTGAAATTCGATGATTTTAAATAATTGATCAGTATCGATATTTGATCTGGGTTTACATTCAAATGTAAATTCTATTCCTGCCTTTATCATGGGAATTTTAAAGGACTGAAGATAAACAGTGTTCACCTTTCAAACAACGATACATTTTTTTGAATCTATAAAAAGGTATACAAAATGAAAATGATTATGTAAAGTTATTTTATAGTTGGATATTGCTTGACCATGTCATATGTCACATATTGTCGCTTTCGACCCTCTCTTTTCCCTTTTTAAATCTGAGGAATTCCTTTCTCATCTGGAATACCAAATTCGAAAAATAAAACCACGTTTTTAATTTTATTGAACATGTCATATATCAGCCAATGGTTTAACACAAGCTTTGGTTACACATAAGACAAATAAGATAAGTTTGTTTTGGTAAGATTTAAAGAATACAACTAAACACAAAATATAGTTAAAATGACATTGATTCCTCATTCTTAACCTGGTTCCGTTTATATGATATTACAATAAAAAATGTTTATTTCACTGTAACATTACAGCGCAGCTATAAACACATTGACCAACTCTGAAATAAAAAAATACATGCAATTCAGGCATATATTTATGTATATGATATATTGGAAAAACATAGATTTCTCAGCTAATCTATACCATTTCCTAATAGATTCAGCCCGAAAAGCATCTAGATATGAATATTAACTTAACTGAAAGAGTTTGAAATAAATTTTCTTTGTTTTCCTTTTAACAACACTTCCAATCTTGTATTCCAGTATTTATATATTCACGATATACTGTTTTGTTTCCATCTCGGTTTTCTGTTATTGTTTTGTATTGTGTAACTCCACACCTCCCCGAATTATTGACAAAAGAGTTCTGGATTATGTGTATACGTCTGCACTGTCTGCTAGTATAGTTTGTCAAATATAGTCGATAGAAATGATCGAAAATGCATGTTGTGCTGTCGGTTTTATTTACTTTAACCTCAAATCGATAATGGCCTCTTTTAAACAGTCCGTGTCGGAAGCATTGTATACTGTGAATAGAGATGTAAGTTTCCGTTGGTACTATATAAAGTAGGTTGGTACTTCTTTCTCTATTTACAAATACAATAGGCAATGGTACTTTACTAACCTTTCCTTTGTGAATGAGGAACGACATGTCTTGAATTGTGTAACAATTGGTAAACGCAATATACAAAGCGAGAGAAGAACGTTGGTAAAACGATCAAATAGTTTAAAAACAAAACCGGTATAAAACCAGATTTCAATATAAAACCAGATTCCAGTTTTAGCCAAACTCTAGCATAAAACCCGGCGCTAGTTTACAAGACGAAATGAAAGAAACCGTTATCATATATTTATAAGTTTTCTTCCGAATACATTAGTCAAGTGGCCTTTGATTTTAAAAAAGTCAATGTTAAAACAGTGCACGGTACATTTGATACCTTTATCAATTTGTTGTCTTTAATTCTCCGGAAAATATCTGGGTCGCACTAATCAGACGATAGAAGCTGGAAGCGTTTTCAATAAAGGAAGATAAAACAAAAAATGATTGGTTTGAAAATATAAAGCTTTCCCTTTAATATCCCTTGTCAAATTATTTTCGAATAAACTTTACCGCAAATTACTTTCAACAGGTCATGTAGAATTCGGAATCACTCATTTCCGACCATAGACCTTTGTTTACTTCCATTGTTCGTGAGAACTGTCACAAAACTTTACTGGGAGAGCCCTCAATATGACATTCTTCTGGCACCTCACGTATCGCACCATAGTAACCGTCCTGTAGGGTGACTGCTTACTAATGATACCACACGAAACTGACATCCGGAAAGCAGGCAGTCGTGGCATCTCAAGCCATACCTCGACTTCAACCTTGATCCTTAAATTCAAATTATGCTTGAAGATTGGCATACATTATAAACGACTTAGTTTAATTTCTGCATCGCTGACACTTTCACTCCTTCTTTACGTTTTTATGAAACCCGAAGTATTCCACAAACGTGTGTTTTTGTGGATGAGGGGAGAGGGGGCGTGGAGATGATGGTCGACAACATGTCGTCCTTTTCAGCTGCCGGAGTTCTATTGTTCCATTTTCCTCATTTTCCCACTTTCCTTTTGCCCTCTTTGTTGTTGCGTTGATCTTAGTTCTTTTCTTCTACACTGGTTTATTGTTAATGAAGTATTTTTTTGTAATGATGTCTGTTTTGACACGTTATAACGATTCATTAGGATGTAGCAATTTTATTCACCAATTTCTTTCTGTTGCAAAGGTCATTCGATGAAGAAGCTGTTTTTTGTATTGTTTATTTCTTAAGTATTTACCATACGTGAGACACCTCAACTTCAGATCTACACTGATAAGCAGCGATGCTTTCTTTGATTTCAATTCTAGAATATTTTCATTAAGTCAGAAATTACATAAATATATATCAAATATATGAATGACATAAACACTTCGAAATCGATCTCATAAATGAAATGTGTATTTTTATAACATATTTCCAGTTTGTGTTAAAACCCGTAACTTCATATTAAAGTGGATGATGTATTGGCATTGAAGGACCGTCGATGTGTCCGAGAACGCTGCTTTAATATATATTGTACTGAGTAGATTTGTTAAGGATCTTCTAGAGGACAAGAACCCACCATGTACAAGGGAAACATAATGATGACCTTGCTTGTCTTCAAAACTAGAGAAAAATTACAAAGATGAAAACAAATACATCATTTATTATTGAAAGGAAAGCTATTTATAACGTATCAAATTGATAGTCGTTGTCACATTACGTTTGTTTTTAATTCAGCATCATTCTGACGCTTTGTTTGGTAAGGAATAATTCATCAAAAGTATTTTGCTCATTATGACCTTTGAAAGAACATGAATTATGGAATATGGAAACTATAATTTATGTCCTATAGAAATTCAGCTGACCTCATAGAATCATGCTCAGTTTCCCTATATTTTAGATATATCAAAGGTAGTGTACAAACAGACAAAGCGACAATATGAATTTCAATGGGGTGATGCATATAAAACAGGGTGACAATTGTGTACACAAAGCCGGTGATTTTGATCAAGATGATAGGAGAAGGAAATATGTATAGTGGTTATCGAACGTTAGATCAGCCATATAGTTTGAATATACTAAATCATTATCACGTCTTTACCCTATAATAACCAGGTACTGGGTCGGGAAAAAATCTTCATTAATTTGAATCTAATATGTGCTTGTCATGACTAACGACATTGCATCGTTTTTGCCTGCAATGTATTAATTGAATACAGGCAAACAAAACCGGTATTGAACACCACGGAGTCTCTTTCATAGACTCAAGGACTTGTTTTGGGGATACGCGGTCCGTGTAATTTATGGCTAGCCAGCATGAAGTATTTACCTTGGTATTTTGACAGCTTTCCAATAAGGACACAATTAGATTCTCTACCAATACCACCTGACGAAGTATAGAAGGTGAACTAACGCACCGGTTGGAGTATTGAATACTAAATTTGTTTCGACAATGTTTAACAACAAGGACCAAGTAAAGCTTTTTATGAGGTTTTGTTCCATCGTTACGCCCAGGTTCCAATCTTTTCTGTGAGGAAGCGAACGTTAATTGATTTCAACCGTCATATTTATAATAATTTGCGAAACCTATTATTATTGACGTCCTGAGAACGCTTTCATTCATGTGTTCACAGTTCCTTTCTAAGATAAATATATAAGAAAGAATTATTTTCCTTAAATTTTCTCAAGACGCCATTTGACCCATATGGTCTGTTTGACAGGACAATGTTCTATGGTTATTACAAGATATAATATAGAAAATAGAAAAAATAGAAACGAAGCAGATATAATATGAACAAACATTTGGTTATAAAATTGTAAAAAGACACAGAAATCCCAATGTTACACTGTAAAGCAGTAATATAAACGACTTGTATTCTAACACCGAGATATGCATAACAGTCGCATCTATCAGATATGTATTGTCACATCCAAATATATATATACCTTTGATAACATTTCTGATTTTCTTTTCCGGTTTTTTTCAGGTACTTTGGAAAATATATATGCTGACTGCAACATCGCGGAATTTATATCTGAAGATAAATGGTAATCCTAGATTTGGCCCACAAACATTTAAAAACAATTATAAAGTTTAGATATTATTGGAGTTTCAAAAAATCCAAAATAAAAACAGTAAGTATATTATTTCTTATTTAGGATAAAAAAGGGGGTAGACCACATTTTCTTTAGAAATATAAATGTAAAGCCTTATTTTGTAGACATGCAGTTAAAGAGTATAAATATATTTTGATATAAGTTTTATTGTATAGAAAAATTTGTAAGTATGATATGTTATAATATGTGAACAGGGGTAAAGGCGCCATTTTAAGAACTTGAGTGATTGATATTCACTTTTGCTCAAATGTGCCAGATTTTTATTCACAACAGTTCATTAAGCATTGATGAACCGTAAGATGATAAAACTGATCGATTTCATTGACATCTTGAAAGCTTAAGCAATGCTTGTTAATAATTCATTATACATTTTTAGTATCGGTGAAATCGATCAGTTTTACCAGGTATTCTTTATATACCTTTTATATCATCCAGCTTCATGGTATTGTCTAACAGACAAAGACCACTGTGAATACTATACAATGTGTATCATTCCCGATTCTTCAACATTTCCTTGTAAATAACCAAAATAAAATATGCATGATACTTTTGATGTAAATGCCATGCATATTGTTTTCTTTAAAAAATATATGAATTTATGATGTCCTTAACATATTTTGGTGTCATGATTTACCGTTACTATTTCGTTTTCTATATCAAGTTTGACTTAAATATTACTAAATGTTGCCTTATGTTAGATTTAAAACCGAAACATTCTTCCAACTGTATATACGTAATAGGATTTTGAATTAGTTGTCATTGGTTAACTACAAATATGTTAAGCATTGTTTAGTTTGAGTTGTTTAATAAGAGCCTAGATTATGATATACATTGTATGGTTTAACAGCTGGGGAATAGTTGTAAAAATGGTGATATGTAAACAAATAAAGAAACAATTTGCACTATTTATGTATTTCATAGTTAATATGTTGTCTAATTTTAAACTTAATTTTGCTGTCTTGAAGTTATATATAAAACAAAAAGAATTACGGGTATAAGCATCAAGTTCAAATGAAAGAATTTCTATGAGGATACACGCTGATGACTATTTTTAAATAAGAAATATTTTCTTATTTAAATCACAGTTTTTCCTAATGTTGTCAAACGCCTAAAACTAGTAATAATCATTCCGGGGTTTATAAGATATTAATAAGCTATATATCCTTTAGTGATGAATACATACACACACATACGAGTGACGCAACATTTCAATACATTTATCAACTAGTCAAGTGTCTATATATTCAGATTTTAATAGTAATTGATCTATACTATTTGTAATAAAAATAGTTTTAATTTGATAACTACTGTTAAAGTCATATACAATAATGAAAACCTGTCAATATCAAACATTCAAATAAATTTTTCAATTCTAAAGCATATGTGAAATACGAGAAATAAAGATTTTCAAGTTACTTCAATTGTTGGGTCGATGCTGTGCTTTTAGAACAAGCAATACTTAACTAATTGTTCGTTCGTAACCGTCTAAGGGGGAAATGAATTTATCAGAATTATATAAGATTTAATAAAATAACATGGAAAGAAAGAGCACGTTTGGTTCAGTGGGCATTGAGAAAATGATGAGAGTCTAATTGGATTGTCGTTCGACAATCTTGTGAAACCTACCGTAATTCTAGCAAGAAAGGCTAACGAACTGATATAACCCAATCAGGGTAACCACATAACTGTCTATTGATTACAGATACTGGAATTAGGGAGGCGGGGAAATGTATCGGCAGAACCATCACAGCATAGGGATTAGTAGCTGAGGATTTTCGTAGATTTTCTATCATTTATCATTTTTATTGTATCTATCATAGTAAGGGATTGTAACGATGTTTTTCTTGTGACTTCATGCATGTATAAACAGAATTACGTGTTCTTGCAATTTGATATGTCTTCACTTTTGAATAGACTTACATAAAATATATAATGTTTTTCATGTAATGCTTTATTCAGTTGTTACTGTTATAACGATAAATGTATTTATATAGAAATGTATTAAAGATATTAATTTATTTATTGTGGTACACATAAGTTGAAACTAAAAGTATTGATTGGGAACATTGAAGACGCTAATCTTAATACTAAATAGTATAAACATGTATATATAATTTATATTAACCAACTTGTAATCATATATCTTAAAACAGTAGTTTTGAATATCCACTATGGTTATTACAATAACAATACTTGTAGAATACCCACTATGGTTATTACAATAACAATACTTGTAGAATACCCACTATGGTTATTATAATAACAATAACAATACTTGAAGAATACCCACTATGGTTATTACAATAACAATACTTATAGAATACCCACTATGGTTATTATAATAACAATACTTATAGAATACCCACTATGGTTATTACAATAACAATAACAATACTTATAGAATACCCACTATGGTTATTATAATAACAATAACAATACGTTTTGAATAACCACTATGGTTATTACAATAACAATAACAATACTTTTTGAATACCCCCTATGGTTATTATAATAACAATACTTATAGAATACCCACTATGGGTATTATAATAACAATAACAATACGTTTTGAATAACCACTATGGTTATTACCCTAACCATAACAATTCTTTTTGAATACCCACTATGGTTATAATAACAATAACAATACTTGTAGAATACCCACTATGGTTATTACAATAACGATAACAATACTTGTAGAATACCCACTATGGTTATTATAATAACAATACTTATAGAATACCCACTATGTTTATAAAAATAACAATAACAATACTTATAGAATAACCACTATGGTTATAATAACAATAACAATACTTTTTGAATACACACTATGGTTATTATAATAACAATAACAATACTTATAGAATACCCACTATGGTTATTATAATAACAATAACAATACTTTTTGAATACCCACTATGGTTATTACAGTAATAGTACTTGTCGTATACCCATTATGCCCCATTGGTCTTGCTGTTTGGTTGTCGCAACCAGTTCTACAAATGAAGGAAACACACATTGTTATAAAAGAAAACTAATGAACGTTCAGTTATAGTACAATCATTTATATTCATAATAATTTTTATGACTGTTTGGTGGTAAAATATTATTGAAATACCAGTGTTACTCGTATGATATTGTTTACCATTAATCAAAACTTATAATTGTTTTTTCTCACAATTTTCAAGATTTTTTTTATTTAGTGTAATGTTAAGAATTAAATTGTATATATAATATAGTAATAATCTATAAAATCTGATACGTCTACAGTACCAGTATTTCTGTGTCAAACATTCGGTTTCAGATTAGTCTAATGAAATCGAGGGACTGTTTGTTTTTAAGTGTCTTTCAGGTTTCTTAAGTATTTCAGATCTTATTTTTATATACAAATGATATCATATTAAAATTGTATATTGTCATATATTAGATAACCACAATTATAAATACAAAAGACCATATTTCAAAAATAGAATTAGTTTTATCAGAGACCATTCTCATTCGTTTGACTGTCATTGAACATAAGACAAGCGATGCAAAACTACAAGTACAAAGTTCTGACAAAATCCGAAAGCAAACATGTTATGCTCCAAATAAGATATCAAAGAACATTTCTCACTGTTTCCTATTTTGCATCTTAATGTTTTCTATAATAACCTCTTAATATGTTTTTTCGTCACATGAAAAATATTCTTTATTTGTTTAATTACCATCTTTGTAAATATATACAATCTTCGATAAAATGTGCGTACAATCCTATATTTTCTTTTCCATTATTGTTTTCTTCAAAATTTAAGAAAAAAATATATTTCCATTCTGCGTGTTCTTTCGACATTCTATTCGTTCCTGGTAATCCTCCAGAGAACCAAATACGTTAGCAATAAAACAAAAGTCTGGTCTATTACATAATTTCCTTTCTGTTATAACCATGGGGACCCGATAAACTGTTGTACAAACTTCGCTTCATATTTCAGTTTTTGGGTCCCGTACTGAGATATTGTTTGACTACCAGGCAGGGTGCATCACGCGAGATACATGCATTGGTGGTCCAGGCACGCACGGCACAATTCCACTAGCACCAGTCTGTGTGCTCGTAGATTATCTTTAAATTTGAAATGAATAAGAACTAAATTAAAGAAAACGAAATAAATAAGATGCAAGATAGGGAAGATACGGGTCGAAGCTAACATGCTTTGGAGCCTAGATCATCACGCGAAATTCTATTTAGGCCTTTTTATCCAGCCTTGATTTCATTATGTTCTGCCAATTAAGAAATAATCTGTTCTCGAATTCGGATCTGGTTTTCAGCAGTAACCCTCCCCAGGGAGAGTAGTGTTGGAGGGTTCTGCCATCTGATTTCGATTAGAACTGGTAACATTCACGACATACGGTGGTCGCGTTCGCAGGCTTGTAGCAAATAACTCGCTGTGCTCCAGCACGCAGACTCACAGTAGCTCCTTATGATACTTGCACTTCTGACGATGAAAGCCCTAACGATTGCTCGGGGATTTGGCAAACATAAAATCGAGGGTAGCTTCCCGACGTAAATCGGCTAAGAGTCAGACAAATCTATTTATATGTGTCACAAAATCAGTCTTCGTCATATTTCATTGTCTTAATTGTTTTAGACTGACAGAATATGTTGCTATAAAACGGGATATCTTGGAAGGTCAGGATTAGACATCAATCACACATTTTACACATGGGTTAAATCCAAAGCTGAAATAAAACAGGGACACAGTTTATCCCTATTATTTCCTGGTCAAAAAAAGGAAGATAAAATGCATTCGAGTTGTCGGTTTGTTTATTAAAATTGAAGCAGTCTGTTTGACCACAGAATACAAAAACAAACATTGAAGCACATGAAAATACTGCAGAATGGCGGCTTGGAATGTATTGATATCACAAAACACTTGTAAATAAAATTATTCCATAAAGATAAAGTACTGAATAGGTAGTATATGTAATAATTTCTTTGTATAGTATAAATGTTAAACCATGGCATATTCATCAGATATTTTAATATATTACGAAAATATTTAAAGATTAATTGAACGCATTATGATGTATATATTTTTGTTTATGAAATGATAAAAAAGTAGAAGAAGTTTGTTTTTTTCCAATTAATAAATGTAAATGGCAGTGCTTGTTTTTGACATTTCAGATTTTCATATGCAAAATGAAATGTGCTAATATAAATTATACCAATTAAACATTGATGTCATATTGACATGCTGTGCTAGATGACAATAATAACAACATATGTTTCATAATAATAGAATACGCATATATACAAAAAAGTAAACAAACATTCAGAATATACTTTTATCTAAAAGAATGTTTTATATTTTCCCTTATATAATATAATAATTCATAAAGGCTTATAAATAATGATAGCAAAGGTGAAATATCAATGCAATAATATCAGAAAATATGTGGTATACATCACGTGAAACTACGAGTAAGGTGAAATCAATATACATGTCACGTTTTCTATAAACATAAAGATGCATAATTGACATATCACACACATGGACCGACTCTGGAATAGAAATCTTTAAGTTCAAAACAATATGACCGTAATTGATGCAGAATCGAAGAAAGTTCAGACCAATTTTCCTCCTAATCACATTTTTGTCATCAACCATGTATTTCAATTTCAGTTCTGTCCGTACCATATGCCCGAATTAATTGCCCCTGCATATTTGCTATCCATCTCCACAGTGTAGTGGTGACACACGGTGCGACCCTACACCTCGGGCCTTCGATTAAATCATTAGTGTAAATACATCGTTGTACACATTGTTTCTTTTAGGGATGTTCCTTGGGGGAGGTTTCTACAGAAACAGAGACGTACAAGTGCTCAAGTCTGGCCTGGATATCTCGTGCATGTGCTCGCGTTGAATCGTTAACCGGAAAGTTGAAATATGCCAAATACGTTTGATGACAAAGTGCAATAAAACAAAATCCCCATGCTTAATTAAGAAACAGATTTTTAAATGTAGCCAGTATATTGTGCGAAGATGTTTAGGTTCAAATAATATTTTATTCAAATTGTTAACACAAATCCATATATATTTATTGATATTGGTTAATATAGAGGAGGATAACTTTTTTTTTTTATAGTAGAAATGTCATCTTTACCTAGAAGAGCTACAGCGGTGTCACTCGGTACAAAAAAAGACAATAGAAGAATGGGACCCGTGTTAGCCAGTTAAACTGACAGCCGGTACATTTAGAATCTGTCTATTGGCTTTGGATTATTATGTCCGATGTCACAAATAGACGAGACTTTCTATCATTTGTTGACATGGAAGTACATATCCTCCCTGATACCCCTTTCATTGTAATAACAAATTGTACCTTCGAGTTCTGAATTTGTTCTGTATTAATATTCATCACATCACTTCCTTCTATGGTAGTCAAAGTAGCTCGGTTAAACTCAAAGGTTAATTAGGGCTATTTTTGTACAATATTATAAACACAATTTATTTCATACTAATTTAATATGCGCTGATAATAACAATTCTGTTAAGGTGACATTAAAACATTTATTTCTCCTTTCACTAATAAGATAATACAAAAATCTATTAAATATCATGATATATATTTTTAATATTGAATTACTCCCTGAATTATTAATTAGTTACACGATGAAATTTCACTGCGTTCATATGTGTTCGTTCCATATTAAATGGATTTATCATTTTGGTAAAATTATTAATTTTACAATACCGTTTACAACATTGAAATTGTGTAAACACAGCAGATAACATATTATCTACCAAGAGAGTCTGGCATACGTCCATTTAATATTGATCATTAGATACGGCATCATAAACTAAACCAGAGACGTATATATATCTATATCGGTCTATGACTTAGCGTACATTTCCATGGATACATGAAGTCATCATTTCTTCCTTTAATATACCTGTTTAGCAAGAATTCGATATTTTATGATAACTGATGAGATTTAATAGTCAAAATTTTTGCCATGGATACATGTCAGAAACTCAACAAACTTATTTTTATTTTATTTTTAAAATTGTGATGACTTTTTGATGATATAATAGGTACGAGTATTTGTTATACGCGAGATATCGGTGCATTGATATGATGCTTTTTAATAAACGTCTTATAAAGTCGCGAGGATGTGAAGATTAATACGAATAAAGAGCATGATTAAAAGGACGGATTTTCAATTTCTGATAACAGTAGTTAGTATGTTTTATTTACTTGAATTCTCTAAAAATGTGCGGAACACTACATATAATTATATTATTGCTATTTTTATACGTATGTTTGTATAATTATAACAGAAGTATTAAACATTTCCTTTTTAATTGTTCTTGTGCAATCATTTCACTTTAATACGATTTTTTTATGTGCAAAATAGGGTTTTATGATTAATGATCTCTAAATAAATATCTACATTTGAAAAGATACTGGATAAAATCAATATAGATTTACTATCAGATATAAACTATACTTTAAAGTTTAGTGGTTATTGCCATCAAATCGTTTTCTTGTTTCCTTTATTTTCTCTGTAAACATGTTGTTCAGATACATATCGCAACCATAATGTTTCAATCTTGTTTGCACTAGACGTAATAACCAGATATCTAAGTACTGTACAATCCTTCACCTCTGAACTTTCACATAACATGTTCCTTTGAAATATATCCAGGTGAGCGAGATGACAAAAGTACTTGACCGCTACCCCTCGAACGAAATGATCTCTATTCGTAGTGTTCGATTGTTTGTAGCATCAACTCTTCAGACAAGTCTCGATGCTTAACAGTCGTTATGTCATTTTGTTTGATTGGTAACGGGGAGAAATCTACCGCCAATGAAATCAACTGTCTCATATTTCATAGCTTAAAGCGCGCCATTGTTAGGTACACAAAGGTGACCATTGACCTTCATACGGATTACCAATCTCATCAGTTTCTGAAATACCTCAATAGTCTCCAGGGCAACTGTGAAAGATTATATTGAGTGTAACATGTTAGTTTTAGAAATTAAACTTCCTTGTTAAAACATTGTATTGAAATCAATGTATCTGAAAGCATAGAAAGTATCATTTCCTGTTATTTAAAGAATATTTAATACTATCGTAAAATGAACCGAATTTGATAGCTCGACTTGCAATGATAAGAGTTCAATCAATCGTGGTCTAATTTTCAGTAATTTAAATATCTTTATTATCAGAAAACAGACTGTTTCAATCGGAGTTTATTTCTCTATCGTAACAGTTTACTTTATATTCTCTATTCCTAAGAAGAAAATAATACCTTTCAGCTGATTAATTTTATGTTCATTTTGAAAGACAGTTTAATTCTTTGTCATGGCAGTTATAATCTAAATTGTAAATGAAACTGTAAATCATAGATAAAGCGAATTTATATCATCACATACTTTGCTCGAAAGAGTAAGAACTTGCAAATTCTGATAGATCTCCAGAATTGCAAGTAACTCTAGCGAATTGGTATTCTTATGGCTGTGAAATTGCAAATTCTTTGATCTTGTGTTTCGAAAGTCCTGTAGGAAAACCCACTGAGAGGTTAAGAATTGAAGTAATACCTTAGACTTTGTGTACCTAACAATGGCGCGCTTTAAGCTATGAAATATGAGACAGTTGATTTCATTGGCGGTAGATTTCTCCCCGTTACCAATCAAACAAAATGACATAACGACTGTTAATACCTTAGACTTTGTGTAGAGATTAACCTCCAAATTTCATCTCGAGGTTTCAATTCCAATATCTTTAACTCACATTTTTTCTCTCTCCAAAAATGAAGTAGAAATCTAATTATTGAATTAAATACTGGATCAAACGACGACTGCCACGCTAGAATATGACGTCATCTAAGTATATTTTATGACGTCATGATATTGTCATCGTTATAACCACAGTTACAGTACTGTTCCTAAAACGGTTATATTACCGCTTTCATAGTGAAATAAAACAAATATTACGAGTCATTTTTTTACAATGATAAACAATGTTTCGAGTGCTTTATTTATTCTTCGTAGCATGTGATCACTCTCCTGTTCAAGAAGTCTATGTAACAGAGACGTGTTTTATACCCCCAGGAGACTGCTTCCTACATGGGTAATTTTCACTTTACTCGTGCGTATTTGAGAGAAAAAATGCAATACCGCTATTAGGGCAAAATCACAAGCAAAACGAGACATTCTGTAAATATGTCAAAATGGCAGGCCATCGCTTGTTTACCCATATTTAAAATGAAAGTGGGTAATTAAAAAAAGCTTTATAAATACATTAAAACCATATACGTCCTAGTGTCTTAAACATATTAGCAAAATTTAACATCATCAAAATTGCGTATAGCTATGCCGAAGAGTGTGACGTCACGAACATGTGGTTGTCGCAGCATTTACAATATTGTCTTATAGATATAATGATCGCACGTGGCACACTAGCTGTGTTCTTTCAAGTAAAACCCTTATTCAAAATCCAAACACACTGTTGAATTTTCCAATAATGATGGACAGGTACTTGCTGCAGCCCTTCAGTCTTCATGTAAAAGATCGCCATAACGTGACGTCACAACAGCGAAATATTGACGTTTCAATCAAGTTCGTGTGACGTAGATGCACGGGCTATATAATAAGCAATCTCAGGATATCATTTCAAATTAGGTATGATACTTAATAGAAAATGAAAGAGAAAATAACAAGTAAAAATTGATTAAATTTCATCATATATCAAATTCCAAAACAGATTCTCCGTAATTAGATAAAATCAAAAACAAATCCACTGATCATCCGTTATAACCTAACCCTACCTTGTTATTTCTGCTTACTTACGAGAGTACTCAGATACCAAAAACAAACATCGTTTTTATGTGGGAGAAAGTGTACTGTAGTTCAAAAGGTATCCTATTTTAATTTTCTTTTCCAATTTGAGGAACTTGACCTACGGCCGTAGATGGCTGAGGAAGCCATTGTCATCCTCAGGTGCTCAGCTGAAGAGTATGTTAATTTCCGCCGTACCAGTCCACACGACAAGTCCTGTGGTATTAAACTGCTAATTAGCCTGTCCTAGACAGCCCTATCTTCCTGTCACCCTACCCTTGTCACTCCGCTAGCACAATCCTACTGCCGTAATTAGATTTCTATTTCATTGTATGGAGGCCCGTTGCTGACTAATTCAGATACGGAAGCAAATTCATACCTTATACCAATAATGGAAACGTGACCATTCTTTATCTTTTGTAGAACCTTTCTTTCTAAATTGATATGGAAGGACATCATGCTTTATGTAAACAATAAGATGTTACTCTTCTAATTTTATTTATATAATATCCTATTTTCCTCATAACATTCTATTTATATAATATCCTATTTTCCTCATAACATTCTATTTATATAATATCCTATTTTTCTCATCACATTCTATTTATATAATATCCTATTTTCCTCATAACATTCTAATCGGGTGATATGGAAGCCCTGATTGACTTAAACATTAAATCGTTTATGCTTAACATTTTTTGATTATATAATCCTACTTGCTGTTTAGTTTCCATGGAAACACATTAATGACGTTCACTACGTACAGAACCATAAGCATGACGTATACACCTTGCCCTAATAAGGCAAAGTTCTATGTACATGTCTCGAAACACTTCCAAGGCAATTTTTTGTTTTTTAATGAAGACATAACAAAGAATAATGGTTTCCTCATAGTATAAACACAATTTCCTTCTTATCTTAAAAATAAGATTACAGTAGCTACACCCTGGTTACACACTTCGCAGTGATATGTTGCCCTGGTGATGTTTCAATGCACATACCTTTAAGTTCAATATGGACTTCTACCAGGAACGAATGCTTACTACCTTATACAAATTACATAAAAAACATGTACATTGACTTAACTCCGGTACGCCGCTAGTATTAGTAAAAGCCTCTGACAAAAATAATGATAAATTTTGGTAACTTCTAAAAAATATATCAAAATACATCATCATTATCATCATCATCATCATCATCATCATCATCATCATCATCATCATCATCATCATCATCATCATCATCATCGTCACAGCAGCAGCACAACTACAACGTACATGTACCAAGGATGTGATGTATATGTGTTGAATAATGACAAATAAAGTACTTGTCAAAGACTTATAGATAAATGAAGTCATCATTATCGGCACCACTGAAGGAGCTACTGTTTACCGGGACGCTTTCGCCGCAGTTTAACTTTCGCCCCTTTCGCCTTCCGATCTGAGGTCGAATTTAACATGACGGCGAAAGTTTAAAAAGAAATTACGTATACGACGGCACATGTTTTGTCACTATTTCGTCTACACTGAGGCTCAACTCAGGTACCGTATGTGATGCAATTGGGGTCCAGTGTGTTCCACTATTGGCGGTGTAGGGTGAATTTAACACTGGGCGAATAAGGACTCTGCCGGTGAAGGGCGAAAGTTTAACGAGGCGAACGTTTCCCGGTATACAGTATTTGTTTAGTGACTTGATGAATAACAAAAAGAATTAACTAATACAAGTACAATGAAAGTGCTAATGACCAGAACTCAAATTGAAAACTACAAGTGGTGTGTATAACATGACAATTGAAGCCAGTCATTTATACTAATATGATGTAACTCTTTAATCAGTTCTGAACAGTAGTACCCACTATTAAACGTAACATTCACCACTTAGCTATTATTGACTACGATATCTTTGTATATATTTGTACTAAAAATGAGATTAAAATTAAAATAAAAATATCTCGAGAAACAGATATAGACAAAAGTGAAACGGCACTAAACTTTGATTAAAAAACAGTAAAATACATTTATTTTGCACTTGTCAAAGTTGAGTAATTAGAATGTCTTATCATTCAACAAAAAGCCAGAAAGCACGATTTAAAAAACAAATACATATATGCATACCACAATGTTAAAACATAAAAAATAAACCAAAATGTAAAAAGACCAGGACAAAATATATAATAATGTGAAAAGGAAAGACAAAATAAACCAAAATGTAAAAAGACCAGGACAAAATATATCATAAGGTGAAAAGGAAAGACAAAGTATTCCAAAATGTAAAAAGACCAGGACAAAATATATAATAATGTGAAAAGGAAAGACAAAATAAACCAAAATGTAAAAAGACCAGGACAAAATATATAATGATGTGAAAAGGAAAGACAAAATAAACCAAAATGTAAACAGTACAGAAAAAATATTCCTCAACATAAAAACACAAGGACAAAAATAGCACAATGTGAAAAGACAAGGACATATACACAACAGCGTGAAAAAAATAACGAAAAAAATATACAACATTGTGAAAACACAAAGAAAACATATACCACAACGACAACACACACAAACATCACAAACCCCGATGTCTACACAGAAGGACAAAATATATTACAACATCAGCATACTGGGACAAAAGAAATGTGATTACACAGGGAAAATATATCGGAATACAAAATCGACACAAATATATACATTAACAAAAACTAAAAACGTTGGATATTCTGTTTGAATATGAATTTCCTTCACCACATGTGATTCTTGTCAATACTTCTCTTGTTCAATAAATGAAAGTTCGTAGTAGAGAATAAAACGCTATGGTTTGAAATAAGCGTATGGTCATTCCTTTCCTTCCAGAAACTGAACAATGCAATGTATCAAACAAAATCGATTGGTCTCTATGAGCGGTGGCGCAATATGAAAAATACACACTTTACTCATAATTCATTTTTATTTATCCTTAAGTCTTCTAAATTCTGCAATTAGTGTAATTTAACGTTCATCGTTGCAAGCAATCTTGATTCCAATACATACAGTAGGGGAGTAAAAACAAAAAACACTATTGAAATGACATAATAAAACGGACAACAAAAAAGAAAACGAAATGCAAAATTTCAATAACATTATGAAAGTGGAAGAAAAACCAACACCATAGTATCCGAAAGAGAATTAAAGTCGACATCACAACACATTATATAATACAGAAGACAAGAGTGAGGGAAAGGGAACACCGGGTTGATATCCCCCCCCCCCCCAATTTTTGTTTTTACAAAAACAAAAAAAACGAAAAGGAAAGTCGCATGGTACAACGGAGAGGGGAGATATCAACGCAATTACACGGTACAAAGGGAAGAGTGGTAAACACAAAACCAAATCCACGGAACAAAGGGAAGAGTGGTAAACACAAAACCAAATCCACGGAACAAAGGGGAAAGGGGAAAACAAACGTGAAGGAACGCAATGAGTAGAGAGTTTGTGCTAAACATGATGGAAAAGCAGCAGACAAATGGCAGGATAAAATTATGGTAGGAGTCTAAGCATGAAGTAAAGCTCATAATACAATAACATGGTACAAAAAGGAAAGCGGGGACTAAATGTAAAGGTAGTTCAGCAGTACAATGACACGGTGCAAAGGGGAGGGAGATAAACGTAAAGGAAAGGCAAAAACGACAATGGCAATGGCATTTGTGAAGGGGTTAAACGTAAAACAGAGAACACGCCAGGGACATGGTAGAAAGTTGATGGGATTTAATGTAAAAATGAAACACGCCAATGACATGGTAAAGAGGTGATGGAGTTAAACGTAAATAAGCAACACGACAGTGACATGGTAGAAAGTTGATGGGTTAAACGTAAATAAGCAACATGACAGTGGCATGGTAGAAAGTTGATGGGTTAAACGTAAATAAGCAACACGCCAGTGACTGATGGGTTAAACGTAAAAAAGAAACACAAAAATGTCATGGTAGAGAGTTGATTGTTTTAAATGTAAATAAGCAACACGCCAGTGACATGGTAGATACCTGTTGGGGTTAAACGTAAATAAGCAACACACCAGTGACATGGTAGAGAGTTGATTGGTTAAACGCAACAAAAGGCAACACGCAAGTGACATGGTAAAGAGGTGATAGGGTTAAACGTTAATAAGCCACACGCCAGTGACATGGCAGAGAGTTGATGGTTTTAAACGTAGATAAGCAACACGTCATTGACATGGTTAACAGTTGATGGGGTTAAAAGTAAAAAATAGCAACACGCTTGTGACATGGAAGAAAGTTGATGGGTTAAACGCAACAAACGGCAAAACGCCATTGACATGGTAAAAAAGTTGATGGCTTTCAACGTAGATAAGCAACACGCCAGTGACATGGTAGAGAGTTGATGGGGTCAATCGTTAAAGAAAGACAACAAAACTATGACTAAGTACAAAGTATAGGTGAAAGGAATTAATTGTTTCATGAAGTAAACAATGCTAGGACATCGTACAACAAATAAAGAAGTTATACACGACAATTAAAACGACCTGTTAAAGCTGATGTGTGACGATGGTTGAAACTTTGGCAAAATATGAACAAAGCTTACATTTACACGGAGAACCTTGAAAAGGGACACTGTGAATATGACCAGATGTTCTGGAAGGGTAAGGACCTTCTGGTTTACCGAACACGTCCGTAAATCTAGGTAAAACCTAATTAATGTCAGGTATTCATGGCAAGAACCAATGTAGTGGCATCGAAACAACTAGGCACGATTTTGAGCTAAATTAAAAAAAAAATAAAAAAAAATCGATAAAGAAATGAAATATTTCTTACTGAAATATGAACGACCACGAATCTTGTATTTGTCAAACTGTCAAAGGTTATCATAGAAATACAAGAAGTGACAAAATCATATCATAGTGACGATGGCATAATGCAAATACAACATCAAAATGTAAGGATGTGTATGTCGGAGTTCCAAAGGTAATTTCATCTTCATACCGATGTATCAATGTTACTTACTCATCTGTCATATAGCTATCTACAATAAACAATCTACAACTACACAACAGATTTGTGACATTGTCAAGTTAAATCTTCTGGGTTGCGCAGACTAGTTCACTACGTTGAAGCCATAAGGTGTTATGAAATCGCATGTTTAATAAATATCATGAAAATAGTTCAAATCAATTTACATGGCATATGTAGTAGGGATTCTTGTTTAAATGATGTTTTGCTGGTTTTTCAGCGAATGCAGTAAGCAAAGTTCTTAATTTAAAAATCTTATCCCGTGTCACATGACATGCAGTTCACCTTAGTCTTACTGAACGTGTTGTTTTGTGTTCCTTGTCGATCTCTATTGGTTTTGGTGCTTCCTCGGTTCCTGTCAATGTCTGTCTCTATTCCATTCGATTTTTGATTTTATCTTCGTCTCTTAAAAACACAATGGTATATTCTGTTCCTTTTTTCCAATTTTTCGGTAAATCGAACTTTCTGTTTAGTTCATATGCACTTAATAAAGATGAATAATTCGCTCATGTACTTTTAATGTAAAAAGCTATGTTTTATCTTTATACTCGTTATTTCAATTTTTTGCCTAAAAAATGTGTCCGGACTTTAGAGGCTTTAACGTATACAATTTATTTTAGTGTTAATTAAACATCTTGGTTAACTTTTACCAAATAACCATGGTATTGATGTGTAAAATAACATGTATTGTTGACTGAACATTTGTATGGGTGAATAATACAACAATACTATTCATTGACACTATCAGAATTTTAATTCGAAGAAATCAACAGTTCAGATTTCCTTTCGGAGATATCCACTATCACTTTTTTTTTTTAATATTTAATAATCTCTTTATATGTTCATTTATTAATTTTTGAGGGTGACAAATGTTTTGACTCTCTATGTCAGTTATAATCTTCGGTAGTAGAAACGTTGATGAGATATAAGGCCTAGTGACCTAATGATACTATTGCTACTGAAACATGTGTTACCGAACGATTTTAAAAACTCCATATACTCAAGGACTCATTTGCAAACAGATGCTATATTTAATGCAGATAATGTCTCGATTTCAATAAATCTATAGTTTAACTCCAATCACTTAAGATGGAAATGTATGGGATAGTCCAATAGGTAAATGAACAGTTAATATACAACTTGTATTTTTGAAACTAGAGTTGTTTCCCTTGTGTTTCAATTTAGACTTGAAATGTACAATTTAAAATTAAAGTTAGGCCGAAATATGGTATGTGAGCACCTAGTAAATACTGTCAAACCAGCCATACATATTTCCCTTCTATTGCTTTAACCTGTCTATAGCGACAACGAAACCTGCTGTAGAGACCACCTGTGTATAGCTACATCCTGGAAATAACAACAGTAAAACCTGACTCAAAGACCAGATACCACCTGTGTATAGCTACCTCTTGTTCATAACAACAGTAAAACCTGCCTCAAAGACCAGATACCACCTGTGTATAGCTACCTCTTGTCCATAACAACAGTAAAACCTGCCTCAAAGACCATATAACACCTGTCCATAGTTACCTCTTGTCCATAACTACATTTAACCCTGCCTATAAGACCAGATAACACCTGTTTATAGCTACCTCTTGTCCATAACAACAGTAAAACCTGCCTCAAAGACCAGATACAACCTGTCTATAGCTACCTCTTGTCCATAACTACAGTTAACCCTGCCTCAAAGACACGATACCACTTGTCTATAACTACCTCTTGTCCATAACAACAGTAACACTTGCCTCAAAGACCAGATACCACCTGTGTATAGTTGCCTCTTGTCCATAACAACAGTAAAACCTGCCTCAAAGACCAGATACCACCTGTGTATAGCTACCTCTTGCCCATAACTACAGTTAACCCTGCCTCAAACACCAGATACCACCTGTCAATAGCTCCCTCTTGTCCATAACTACAGTAAAACCTGCCTCAAAGACCAGAGACCACCTGTCGATAGTTACCTCTTGTCTATAACTACAGTTAGCCCTGCCTCAAAGACCAGATACCACCTGTGTATAGCTACCTCTTGTCCATAACTACTGTTAACCCTGCCTCAAAGACCAGAGACCACCTGTCGATAGTTACCTCTTGTCTATAACTACAGTTAACCCTGCCTCAAAGACCAGATACCACCTGTGTATAGCTACCTCTTGTCCATAACTACAGTAAAACCTGCCGTAGAGACCACCTGTCTATAGTTAACTCTTGTCTATAACTACAGTAAAATCTGTCTCAAAGACCAGAGACCACCTGTCAATAGTTACCTTTTGTCCGTAACTTCAGTTAACCCTGCCTCAAAGACCAGAGAGACCACCTGTCTATTGTAACCTCCTGTCTATAACTACAGTTAAACCTGCCGTAGAGTCCACCTGTCTATAGCTACCTCTTGTCCATAACTACAGTTAACCCTGCCTCAAAGACATGAGACCACCTGGCTATAGTTACCTCTTGTCCATAACTACAGTTAACCCTGCCTCAAATACCAGAGACCAACTGTCTATTGTAACCTCCTGTCCATAACTACAGTTAAACCTGCAGTAGAGACCACCTGTCTATAGCTACCTCTTGTCCTCAACTACATTTACCTGTCGTAGAGACCACCTGTCTATAGCTACCTCTTGTCTTCAACTACATCTACCTGCCGTACAGACCACCTGTCTGTAGAGACCTCTTGTCCATAACTACTTTTACCTGCCGTAGAGACCACCTGTCAATAGCTACCTCTTGTCCTCAACTCCATTTCCCTGCCGTAGAGACCACCTGTCTATAGCTACCTCTTGTCCTCAACTACATTTACCTGTCGTAGAGACCACCTGTCTATAGCTACCTCTTGTCTTCAACAACATTTACCTGCCGTAGAGACCACCTGTGTATAGCTACCTCTTGTCCTCAACTACAGTTAACCTGCCGTAGAGACCACCTGTCTATAGCTACCTCTTTTCCTCATCTACAGTTAACCTGCCGTAGAGACAACCTGTTTGTAGATACCTCTTGTCCTAAGCTTCAGTTTAACCTGCCATAGAGACCACCTGTCTATAGAGACCTCTTGTCCATAACTACATTTAAACCTGCCTTTACGACCACCTTTCTATATATACCTCTTGTCCATAACTACTTTTACCTGCCGTAGAGACCACCTGTCAATAGCTACCTCTTGTCCTCAACTACATTTACCTGCCGTAGAGACCACCTGTCTATAGCTATCTCTTGTCTTCAACTACATTTACCTGCCGTAGAGACCACCTGTCTTTAGCTACCTCTTGTCCTCAACTACAGTTAACCTGCCGTAGAGACCACCTGTCTATAGCTATCTCTTGTCTTCAACTACATTTCCCTGCCGTAGAGACCACCTGTCTATAGCTACCTCTTGTCCTCATCTACAGTTAACCTGCCGTAGAGACAACCTGTTTGTAGATACCTCTTGTCCTTAGCTTCAGTTTAACCTGCCATAGAGACCACCTGTCTATAGAGACTTCTTGTCCATAACTACATTTAAACCTGCCTTTGAGACCACCTTTCTATATATACCTCTTGTCCATAACTACAGTTAACCTGCCGTAGAGACCACCTGTCTATAGATACC